>NC_090805.1:3081250-3389375 GCF_036512215.1 Solanum lycopersicum
GTGAAGGTGGAATAAGTGGTAGGGATAAAAAGTGAAGAAGAAGAAGAAGAAGAAGGAAAAGAATTCAAAAAAAACCCTCACGCGCTCAAAATGGGTGCAACACACACAGTATGTCAAGTCAGCAAAAAGTGTCAAAAATGACACGGTAGGACTCAACATGAGATGTCTAAAATGAACAAAGTCTAGTTGAGGTATCTAAGTTAAAATTGATGCCAACTTCGGGGGCTACCGATGGGTTTAGCCTTTTAAACATATTGTGTTCGAACATACATTTTACTTAAAATTTTCGTGAGCCCAGAAGTTTCAAAAATTAAATAAAAGGGTTTGCATAAGTTTTTGAAGCTTGAATATTTTTGAAAAAAAAAATTCAAAATCTTTGTCCAAACATATATTTGAAGACCGAGTTTCAAAACAAGATCTATAATCTACAATCAAACGTCAACTAAATAAAACTCTCGATTTGTTGATCGAGATTCTTAAAATTACAAGGGGTAGGGGTTCTTCATTCGGACTTGGGCGTCAAATCTAGCCCAATTGCGATCAAGCGAACTTGTTAGAATATCAAATCAAGCCAAGTTTAATTCAAATTGCTTAATCAAATACTAGTTTCTATATACACACATAAAGAATATCTAAAGTACATGTTAAAGTAAGATGAAATAGAAAATATACCCTTTAGGATTGACATTCTCATCAAGGCAAAAAATTTGTCATGCTCCAATTAGGGAAGTGTGACTGGCGCCGATACCATATTAGATCGAATTAGCCCTCCGGATTAAGACATACTAGCTAACTAAACTCATGAAAAAAAATTGTGGCACCATAACATCTAAAATGTGAAATATAGACTATTAAGGTCATGACTTATATATCAATAAACCATAGACAAGACAAAAATAAAGAAGTATTAGATAGTCGACGAGGCCGCAACCGAAGACATATACACCACTCCCCCACACACATACCTAACCTATGGATTAAAGATTAGAAACTACAAAAGAAACTTCAAATATTGTATCTACAATTGCCTCTATGAGTGACATAAGCATTACCAAGACAAGACCTTAACTATATCCAAACTATACAACAAAAGCAATCGTGACGGATGGATCGATAAGAATTTATGCTCGAAACTGCTCACACAGAACAAAAAAGTAGCATCCCCGAAATATGGACGTCAATATGAATAAAAAGGTACTATATGTAAGGCATGTATTTCTTTCTCAACTCAAGTAATGTTGAGTATAAAATAAAAAAGAATTTTTTTTTTAGATATGAAAAGTAATAAATAAAATAAATCAATATATTTAAAAAATAGTTAAGTAAAAGAATTGAACTAAAGGGGTAATAATATAATTTCAACAATAAACACAAACAGAATTAAAGTTACACATAAATCGCATTCGTTGAATGCGTTTTATATCTTTCTTTCTCAACTCAATTAATGTTGAGTATAAAATAAAAATAATTATATTTTTCTCGATATGATAAAAGTAATAAAAAATAAATAAATATACTTTCAGAAATATAGGACAAATAAAATAAAATAGAAGAGTTAATATCATAATTTCAACAATAAATGGGAAGACACTAAAACTTACACATATATCTCATTTCTTGAATGCATTTTATGTCTTTCTTTCTGAGCTCCATTAATGTTGAGTATAAAATAAAAAAATAATTATTTTTTCTCGATATGATAAAAGTAATAAATATATTAAAAAATTAACAAACTAATAGAATTAAACGGAAGGGGTAATGTCGTATTTTCAACAATAAAATGAGAAGACACTGAAACTTACACATAAATCGCATTCCTTGAATATGTTTTCTACCTTTCTTTCTCGAACAATTAATGTTGAGTATAAAATAAAATAAAAAACAATTACCTTTTTCTCGATATGTTAAAGTAATAAAAAAAAAAGAAATAGATATATTTTTATAAATAGTAGACAAATAGAATTAAACCGAATGTGTAATGACATTATTTCAGCAATAAATAGGAAGAAACTAAAACTTACACATAAATCGTATTCGTTAAATGCATTTTATGTCTTTCTTTCTCAACTCAATAAATGTTAAGTATAAAATGAAAAAAGAAATATATTTTCTCAATATGATAAAAGTAACAAAAAAAAGAAAGAAATATATTTTAAAAAATTATAGATAAAATTAAACAGAATGAATAATAACAAACAATAAATGGAAAGAGACCGAAGCATATACATAAATCGTATTAGTTGAATACATTTTATGCCTTTATTTCTCAGCTCAATAAATATTGAGTATAAATATTTTCTATATATGATAAAAGTAATCAATAAAACAAATAAATATATTTAGAAAATAGTAAAAAAATAAAGTTAAATGTAAGGGGTAATAACGTAATTTCAATAATAAATGTGAAGAGATTGAAACTTACACATAAAATCGCATTCGTTGAATATGTTTTATGTCTTTCTTTCTTAGCTCAATTAGTGTTGAATATAAAATAAAAATAATAATAATTTTTGTTCTCGATATTATAAAAGTAATCAATAAAAGAGATAAATATATCTAGAAAATAATAAACAAATAAAGTTAAACGTAAGGGTAATAATGTAATTTCAACGATAAATGAAAAGAGATTGAAACTTACACATAAATCGCATTCATTGAATGCGTTTTATGCCCTTCTTTCTGTAACATTCCAGAAAATGTACTCATCTAGTGAAGAGCCTATTAAGTTTTAAGAATAGGTATTGGGAGTACATAGGCATCTAATGCCCAATATTGAGTAATAATGGACATATTAGAAAATATTGACTTAAAGGGTGTTAGCCAATTTTCTATGTATTAACAATCCTGTCCAAGAAGTATACCTACAATAAAGACACTAAGCTAAAAATCTTCATTTTCATTGTTCACAAAATAAGTGTGAGACATCCATGTGTCAAGCCTAGGCACCATAGCACATGACCAATTAAAATGGGCATGTAGATTAAGCAGTGCCCAAGGACATAGTAAGGATCCTTGGGACAATAAGTAAACATTTCAAATGAACCATAAAAAATAGTTAGTTAGGAAAGTGCAAGCAACACATGTGCAAGCACATGTGAAAACCGGCCAAGGGGGGAGGGGACCACCTAACCGAATTCGATTAGGATAGTTAGGGGCAGGCGTGCGCAAGGGTCCACCCATGTGGGACCTAACTCTCTAACCAACTCTAGACTCTAACTAACTGACCTAACTAGCTAACTAACATAGGACAAACAAAAATAAACTATCTAGTGCACCCGACAACCTAAGACTTAATTGGGTGACACTAACCTAGTAACTAGTTCAAAAAACATCCTAGTACCTAACCTAGGATGGTCCAAGAGGGTTAGTTATGGTCCCAATGATTTAGGGGTACTTTAGTAATTACCCCAGGTCCCCTAATAATTAAATTGAGGAATTAATTAATTAAGGAAAATTCACAAGCAAGGCCGAAACTCTTCGGAAAAAATTTTCATATTTGACTAAGTTAAATGCTTTCCTATTTTTAGTTAACTTAGGAGGGGCATTTTAGTAATCAAATAATTAATTTATTTAATTAACTTAATTAGCATAAGTTGAATTAGTCAAGATCAGTTCCTAAGAGTTAGACTCATGTTAAAACACTAAAAAATTCACGACTCAAAACAATACTCAATCGTGAGAAAAACAGTGAGCAAAACATAGAAAAACAAAAAAGTTCTCTTAGGCGATTTCAAGGTATTCTTCAAGGTTTTTGTGCAAGGTGAATTTCGTAGATTCAATTCTACATAAGGTATGGTTTTTCTCTCTTGGATTCTTTCTCCAAGAGGCTTCTCAAACGTTTTATGAATTCAAGAATATCGAAACTAGTGTTGTTCCCAATGATATTATTGAACGTCAACCTCCCTAGTTATCCTTGTTTTTTATTCTAATAGTATGCAGATGTAATCTCCAAACATGTTGTTGGTATGTGGTGTTAATTGATCATTATATGTGGGGTTCTTGATCTGTTAATGTCTAATGAGGCCTATAAATTTGATTCGTATGATTAGGGTATTAGTTACATGAGTTAAAGAATGTTGTAATGCCTAATTGTGTTCGAGAAGATGAAGTTGTATTAATCATTCATGAAGTTTACTTCACTGTTAAATGTCGACTTGCTTAAAATGATGAAATCACTATAGTATATTCATGAAGTTAATTGACTTGGCTAGTGATAATATCATAGTTTGATTTATGCCAACAAATTGGCTAGCAATATGTTGTCCAAAAAGTTGAATAGAATTGGCTTACTATGTTATTTCATAAAAAAAAATTGGCTAATGATATTCTCATGACCATTGTCTAGTGAAAGTTTGGCTTATGTCAATATATTGGCTAACAATATTCTAGATTATAATAATATGTGAAAAATTAGTCTACGCCAATAAATTGGCTTACAATGTAATTCCAAAATATGATACAAAATTGGCTAATGACTAAGTTATACCAAAATTAAGCATGATCAATGTAACTTTGAATTCATAACCAAGGGTATGCCAATCATTGGTACAAGTCCCAACATACCCTTTTCAAATGAACTATGAATATAAGTAAGTACATTGAACAAGTTTATAACGTTCATAAAGAGTGGTATAAAGCTATAAAATGTCATTGAAAAAGATAAGGTGAGTAATGACACAATTAAAAGTTTAAGAATTATAAAAAAGACCAGAATGAGGTGTTCAAAGAAGTGAGACAAGTCTCACTCACACCTAGACAATCATGTTAAAGATATTCAAATAAGAGGGTGTTAATAATCGTGAGACAAGTATCATTAACATCAAGATGATAATGTTAGGTTAAATTCGCATTTCATCAAATAAAGAAAGGGATGACCGGTTATCCAAAGAGTTAAGTGAACCTCATAACTAGAAGCAAGCTTCCATAATGTTTGAGTCAACTCTAAAAGTTGTAAAGAAAAAAAAGTTGAGCAAAGTACCGATAGACTAGCAATGAGCTTGTGCCATCACATGTAAGCCTCATGAGATGAGGCTACCACCAAGGTGGATAAGCAGCCTCTATATGTCTCCTAGTCTTCGAACTATTTTGCCAGCACAGGAACTAGTCAGTGGATTCCACCTAAGAGAGCTAAGTATGATGCGGTTTCACTTTGGCCGGTGAAACCACTCCTTTTCGATGTGTGACATACACTGAATTTTATGTTTAGCTCACATGATCTATGCCAGTTAAATGCTCAAAGAAAGTATTCGATTCACTTTAGCCGTGAACCACCTCTTATCGTTGTGGGGAAGACACTGGACTTGGTTTCACTTTAGCCGGTGAACCACCCCTTTTCGGAGTGGAGCAGACACTGAATTTCATGCTTAGCTCACATGATCTAGGTTCACTTTGATCAGTGAACCACCCCCTTTCAGTGTGGGGCAGACACTGGATTTCATGTTAGCTCGCATGAGCTTAATGCTAAAGATTTGTTTAAGAAAGTAAGAAAAAAAAAAGAAGTAATGTAAGTTCAAAGTGAACTAAGAAAGCAAGAGCTTAAGTATGTCAAATCATCTGTGATTGATAAGAAAATATAGAAGTTTTAACAAGTTATTAGCTTGTGCCAAATCAAGATATATGCTTTAATATCTTCACGTTATGCAAATGACCAGATAATGGGCATAGCCAAATAAAAAAAATTGGCTTATAATCACTTCTTATATTATGCCAATAAAGGGGAGTAAAACATAATGGCTAATCAATGCCCCATAATCTCCATAATATGAAAATGATGAAATAAGTGGCCTAGCCAATAAAGATTGGCTTATAAAGATTTCATGCCCAATTTAACAAGAATGGAAAGAATAACTTGTAGTAAGGGTAGCCAAATCATTTCCCTAGTCTTTTGGATTACTTACTCGATTCTTTGTAGGTATGGGACTAAAATGAATCATTGCATTTGTAAGTAAAATATAAGATTAAAGATATCTTTGAACTACACAACAACAAGAAGAAAAAGACTGAAAAATAAAGTAAGTGTTGGGGAAGGAGCTCTCAAATTTGGAGGAGCAAATTTCAAAATTTTCGTTCGAGTTGTTCTAAAATTATGTTCATACTTCTAAGGTCTTAAGTTCATATAGAAAATGAGTTGTGTGTTTTGAATGCATTAAAATATGTCATATTCATACCATATGTCACAAATAACGAATTTAGAAAGTCTAGTGACTTCACCTTCAAGAAATGACATGTTGTTATAGGAAGAGCTTTCCTTGATCATGCATAGTCCTTACGTGTATATGTGCATACACCCATACTTAGTACAAGTGTGTACTAACCCTATACTATTACTATTTTACAGGCGCAGGTCAGAGAGCAGATTGAAGACTCATTGAAGCGCAGTTTGGATTAGTGATCTCCAGATTTTGATAGGTCCTCTAGAGTTCGAGGATGCTACACCTATCTTTCTAGCTTAGTACTTTAGACATAGCTAGTGGATGTTGTCCCTAGCATTTCATTTCAGACTTTTATTCAATGCTTTGTATTAAGGTCGTTTGGCAAGCTATTACAATATATTGATTTCTTCATTGAATTGCTTAATCGATTGTAGATGGTTGTTTAGTTTGAGCTCATTAAAATATTATTCTATATAGTAATCATATGAAGTCTATGTATACTTAACTATGTTTTAAAAGTTTTAAATTTTCCGCAAATTTAACTATATGATTGTGATGAAAGCTAAGAAGAGGCTTGTCTGCAACCTTTGAGAGGTTAACGACGCCGCTTGCATTCGGATTCCAAAATCCGGTGGTGACACTTTCTCTGCACAATTAAAATTGAGTATAAAATGAAAAAATATTATATTTTTTTCTTGATATGATACAATTATCAATAAAAAGAAATAAATATATTTAGAAAAGAATTATCTTTTCTCAATTAATCTTGAGTATAAAATAAAAATAATTATTTTTCTCGATATGATTAAAAGCAATCAATAAAAGAAATAATTATATTTTACAAATATAGGATAAATAAATTAAACGAAAGTGGTAATAACGTAATTTTGATAATAAATGAGAAGAGACTGAAACTTACATATAAATCGCATTCCTTGAATGCTTTTTATGCCTTTTTTTAACTCAATGAATATTGAGTATAAAAATAATTATCTTTTCTCGATATGATAAAAGTAATCAATATATTTTACAAATAAAGGATGAATAAAATTAAACGAAAGTGGTTATAACGTAATTTCAACAATAAATGAGAAGAAACTGAAACTTACACATAAATCACATTCCCTGAATGTATTTTATGCCTTTCTTTTTCAGCTTAATGAATGTTGAAGTATAAAAAAAATTTATCTTTTCTCGATATGATAAAAATAATCAATAAAAGAAATAATTACATAGAGAAAATAGTAAACAAATAAAGTTAAACACAAGGGCTAATACCGTAATTTCAATAATAAATGGGAAGAAATTGAAACTTACACATAAGTCGCATTCCTTGAATGCATTTTGTGCTTTTTTCTCAGCTCAATTAATGTTGTGTATAAAATAAAATAAAAATTATTTTTTCTATATATGATAAAAGTAATCAACAAAAGAAATGAATATGTTTAGAAAATAGTAAACAAAAATAAAGTAATTTCAACAATAAATGGGAAGAGACTGAAACTTACACATAAATCGCGTTCGTTGAATGTGTTTTATTCCCTTCTTTCTTAGCTCAATTAATATTAAATATAAAATCAAAAAAATAATTATCTTTTCTCGATATGATAAAAACAATCAATATATTTAGAAAATAATAAACAAATAAAGTTAAACTAAAGGTGTAATAATGTAATTTCAATCAAGAATGAGAAGAGACTGAAACTTACACATAAATCGCATTCGGTGGGACCATAAAATTTTATCATTTTGTAGAGATATTATTTAATCGATAAATTAATATTTGTTAATTTAAAAAATGGTTTGAGACTTAATGAAGATTAGTTTTGAATATATTAAATTCATATTTTGCTAGATGATTTTAATAAGAAAATTAGCGATAAGCTTCAACTAGATTTAAATTTTAAGAAAAAAGACAAAACACAATAGAATCATATTTCACTAAATTATTTTAGATATATTTGTACTATTAAAGAATTATTAATTTATGATATTATTGGGACCATATATTTACATAAATTCATCCTAAAATGAGATTACTCTTAGAAGGCTAAGATTGTAACATCTAACATTCAACTCAAACAACAAACAAACAAATATATTATCTTATTATTATATCGAAATTGATGAATTTTTTCAGTGGCCCAAGTCGGGACCGGAGAAAAGTATTATTTTAGAGATTATTAATTTATATTACTTTATAGAGATTTTACTGTAATTCTCATCTTTTTTTCTCGATATGATAAAATTTATCAATAAAAAAATAAATATATTTATAAAATAGTAGACAAATAGAATTAAACGTATGGGGTAATAACGTGATTTTAACAATAAACGGGAAGAGACTGGAACTTATACGTAAATTGCATTCGTTGAATGCGTCTTATCACTTATGGGTTTTTTTCTCAGCTCGACTAATGTTGAGTATAAAATAAAAAATATATATATTTTTCTCGATAAGCTAAAAGTAATAAATATATATTAAAAATGTAGGATAAACAAAATTAAACAAAAGGAATACTAACGTAATTTTAGCAATAAATGGAAATAAGAGACTGAAACTTACACATAAATTTTATTCTTTCAATGCATTTTATGTCTTTCTTCTCAACACGGTTAATGTTGAGTATAAAATAATAAGTAAATTATTTTTTGGATATGATAAAAGTAATAAATATATTTTTAAAAATAGTAGACTAATAAAATTAAACGAAAGGGGTAATAACGTAATTTCAACATAAAAAAAAGAAACTGAAACTTACACATAAATCGTATTCGTTGAATTCGTTTTATGCTTTTCTTTCTCAGCTCAATTAGTGTTAAGTATAAGACAAAATAAATATTTATCTCTTTTTTCGATATGATAAAATAATAAATAAAGAACAAATAGATTTAAAAATATTAGACAAATAATATTAAACGGAAGAAATAATAATGTCTTTTCAACAATAAACGGAAATAAACTAAAGTTATAAATGTTTGTGCAAGTATAAATGATCTCATTAAAAGATTAACATTATTACTCTATTTATTTAAATTTATTTGATTTATTGTCCTTTTTAATCATTTTGAAAAGAAATACTTTTTTCTCTTTTTCGAAATTCTTTAATTTTAACTTTCTACCTAACATACTTATAACTAACTAACATTTTAATTACTTAATATATTTTTTTAATTTAAGATCCAAATATTAAAAGTCTTTTTAAATTTCTTAATTAATGTATTTGGTCACATTAGACCAAATAAATTAAAATGAAGAAAATATTAAACATATAATAATATTTATTTTTAAATCGGCTGAAAATAGAATTGTATCCAGAAATTACAATATGCATTATCTAAAATAATAAAAAGTCACGTGCGATGAAGTATAAGATATAATAATAATAAAATAAATTATATGATTTTGAAATAATTTTTTCCTGATCGAAGCTAATATTATATTGCCATGTGTCTTTTCTCTCAACCACTGTATAAAATTAGTGGCTGAAAATCAAAAAGTAGTGTAGTGGCGATCTTTTTTGATTTTGAGAATAGTACCCCAAATATCCATAGATACTTGTCGACAATTTTGCTTAATCGCCATTGATTTCAAAGATCCAGATCTTGTTCTTCATTGATAATTTAAGCTGTTTATAGATGAATTGAGGTGAATTTGAGCAGATTTGAACTCCATTGTAGGGTGTTTTCATGAAGTTTCAATGTCGCCTAAGACTCTAGATTCACGTCACGCCATTGAATCGTGTACGTATCATCTCCATTCTTGGAAACCCTTTCAGTTTCCGTCTCCGAATTCTAAAACCCTAGATTTAGATTCGCCAAAAACTTACTCCCCGTCGACCCATGGTGGGCTGCATACGAAGCGTCAATGTAGAGCGGATCGAACAACTTCGATTCCAATTGAAGCTCTTGATATGTCAAAGTTAAGTTTATTTGAGGAGGATAAGCCTTTATCGGTTCATAAACGGGAGAATCTTAGGTTGATAGCTGGTAAGAGGCGGAGACGTGGGTCTCGTTCGGTTTCCGGGAGGAGTAGTGATCGGAGTGGAACTAGAAGACGGTGTTGCTCGGTTGGAGCTTCAGCAGCTTATGGGACTTGTTCGGATTTTCCTGTTGCTGCGGGGACTGATTCAAGTGGGGAATTGTTCGTGAATGGGGATATGCATTGGACTTTGGATGTTAGTGAGGTTACAAAGAGTTTAAGGAAGGAGAAGGAAGGTGGTGGGGTTGGTGAAAGAGAGAATAATTTAAATGGTTTGTCTGTGCAAAGTGGGAATTTTGAGGGGTTGGGTAATGAGTCAGGGTATGGGAGTGAACCGGGGTATCGTGGTGATGCAGAGTTTGGATATGGTGATGAGTTTGATGAAGAAGAAGATGATCAACGGCTTTCCTTCTGGGGCGATGAATTTGGAGGTATACCGTGCAATCTGCATAAAGCCCTTTCATTTAAATATTTGTAGTGTCAGAATCAGCTTGTGCTAACCTTGACTATTCCTATGGATACATGGTAGCTCCCACCAATACAGTTAGCGTGTAACTTAAGCTTTTTGCCTGCTGAGATCTCATGGTTCTCCTCCTGCTTCATTGATTGATTGCTGAACCACACCCTAGGGTGCGTCCTGAATTATGCAATAAGCCGGAACTAGTTGGTTGTAGGTTAATGAATCATTATATCCATTTAGCTTCATTTGGGACGGTTGTCTTGATTGTTGTATCGTACTACTTAGATTTGCTCGAAGTATTTACCTGTTGAGACAAAGATTGACGTTCTGATCTCTGTCAGTAAAAATGGACTCTATATGGAATGCCATAGTTTTAAGAGTTACTGTTTGATATGTTCTATCAGAAAAGTCAGTTTCCTCCTGTCCGAAGAGTTAGACTAGACAATGCCAATGCCTTGTAGTCTCGGAAAGAAACATGTTAATAGCTTCTTTTAAGGATGTATGGCTGCTTGATGAACTCCTATAAGAAATATTGTTCAGGAAGTTATTTTTTTTGATTCATAACCATTTTCATGTTTGTGATACATATGTTTTTTCTGTGGAGAATCTTTATATTATGATTCTGCTAACAGAGAATATATATATTATGACACTCACGGAGAAGTTATTCCCTGTCTATAGAACACAAATACAGTACTGCAAGTTGGAATGGAAAGAAGTAATTAAGCAAAGTTGTGCCAGAACTATTGATGTTAATTCATTTATGCATTTGGTGGTTGATATATTGTTTTATTAATGCTTCAGCATTTGAAACAAATATGAGAGAGACCCGAGGGGGGGGGGGGGGCGGTCTGTGTGGAAGTTATTAAACTTTGGTTGGGATATGCAAATGATGGGTTTCTAATGGCTGATAGAAACATGATAAATGAAATTACAGAACTTGTAAATGTACATGGCACTAATCCAATGATTGGAACGGAGGATTAAACTTGGTTTTAGAAGTTGAGCTAGAAGTATGCCGTGAAGTTGTCAAGTTTCAATTATATCCCAGTTGGAGCTTTACAGTGAGCGTGGACATGTTTAAGATTTCAAGTGAAGTCTGGGTGAACTGTATATATTCTACTTGTGTATGTCTTAAAGTCCACGGTTGCTTTACTTGCAGTTGGTAGTTGTCTGTGACTTCTAACTCCTTTCCTTTTGATAAGGTAAATAATTTTTTTCAATGGAACGTTTACTAACTACTTCATCAAACAAAAAAGGTAAATACTTTAATAATACTGTAATAGTGTGACTTCTAACTTATATGTTGCTTAATATAGTCTACAGACAGTCTGCTCTTCCGATTCTTACTTTTCTGATGAGTGGTACCAGTGGTCTTATTTCTGTTTGTTTACAAGCAGGATTAAGACTATTATCTGCTTTGTTTTTCACTGAAGTCCTGTTAACAAATTTGTTCCAAATCAGTGCTTAAACTACCGTGTATAATCACTTGCCTTATGACACAATTAACTGCTTGTGCTATACTAATGGTGGCTCTTATATAGTTATAGCTGATATCAATGACTCATTAACCTATATTGACTTTTGAGTAGGGGTGGAAAGGGGATACAAATGATAGGGAAGCGTAAGGAGGTATTTTGTCATTCGTTGGAGTTAGCAAGTAAAGTTAATGCCTTTCAATTCCTTCGACTTTTCAAAGGTTAGAGATAGATATATAATGTGGAAATTCTAATTGGTCTCGGTGGTCCTCTGCTGAGATCCAGGCCTTCATTCCATCTTCATGATTCAATTCTTACGTAATCAAAATCGGTTTCTCATCCTTACTTTTTTACCCCATTGTTTGCAATCCTCCCTTTCTAAGGAAGTTCCAGTTTTTCTGGAAGATAGGAAACAGATAATGTCGCTCCAACCCCTTTTTCCCTTTGATTTAGTATAACCAGGGTAGATCTAGCCTTGTTTAACTGGGGAGTCAACTGACACCCCTTCTCCAAAAGTTACACTGCATAGATGGATTAAAATACTCCTAAAAACTTCATGGGGCTTCTTTGTGTGTTCACTTTTTTATATTTAGGATTTCTTACTGAAAAATTCTGGATCTACCATTGGTATAACCATGTTAACATGTATGCTGTGTTCTTTACTAGTGGCAGGTGGTTAAGATGTTTCTATAAGCAGACTGTTTTTGTTGAGATCTCAATAGAAGTGGAGGGCTGCATGATTCTAAGGCAGTTAGATTGAGCTTGGTAGTTGATCAGTAGTACTACTTTACTTGGTGCTTGTGTATGCACTCATGGCTGCTAATTGAGTAGAAAGCCCACCTATTGTGTTTACTTTATTGCTTAACTTGTTTCTTTGGTCTCTTGTACTAACAGCACTCTCTAGGATGGAGAAAGTTGGAGAGAACTCGTTGCAGAAGGTGCACCATAGATGTCGGCGGAGGAAACAAGATTGTCGAATGGTGATCCCTTGAGGTTTGCTGATGTTGATGAGTGTGATTGATAGCCGGTTCCAAGATTTTGCCAGTGATACAATCGTGTAATTCATGAGCAGAACCTTTTTGGGTTTGAATACAGAATCTGCTGCTGTAAATATGAACAAATGATGTTAATTGTTCATGTCTTATTGTCATGGTACCCCTGATGTTCACCATGGTATGTTTTGGTTGGGGATTAGACAAGTTAGTATATTGTACTATTTAAGGGGTCGTTTGATAGTGTGTAAGAGTAGCGTTGAATATTGTGTATTAGTAATACTGTGATTATCTTTTGTTGTGTTCTATTTCTTTTGGTATATTAAACATAACATGTTTTGCCTAATTTCTAAACCATTGCTGGTACCATGGTTAACTCTTTGGGAATTCAAAATTAAACTTGACTATTATTTCCAACTATTAACCTTAATAACTAGTAAGAAAATGTTCATAGATATTTTTATTTTATTGATAGTAAGAAACGGATCTTAATCATAAGAAAACAAATGAAAAAAGAAATTCAAAATATATACTTATTATTGTTAATTCTTTTAATTTTTTTTTAAAAAGAGAACATAAATGATTCTTTATATCATAAAAAATATCATAAAACGGTTGTATTTTAAAATTTCATATATATTTGATTTTTAAAATCTATCAAATAGTAGTGTTTGAACCTTGGTAGATGGTAGTAATTAATAAATAAATAATAACGAAGATACAAACACAATGCACATACCTTCCAAACGTAAGAAATTACATATAAAAAACACAATGTACATAACCTTCCAAACTAGAAATTATGTAAAACACAATGTACATACATTCCAAACTTAAGAAATTACATAGAAAAAACACAATGTACACATTTTCTTTGGGACCTTAATCATTAAAAAAATAAATGAATCAATGCACAATTTTGGATCTCTTAAAATTCAAGAGTGAGCTATATTTTACTACAATAATAATAATATAACGAAAACACTATTTCAAATATAATATAAAAAAATAAATTTTAAATGAAATTCTTATAAAATAAAAAATTATTAGTAATGTATATGAACAAAAATAGAGAAATCTTTAAAGACAGTTCTAGAATTGCTTTAAAATAGAGGAAGTAATAATCAAGATCTATCTAACATTAATGTACATAAATAACTCCCTTCATTTATTTGTCTATTTCTATTTTTAGAGTCAAACTATAAAAACTTTGATTAATATTTTAAAATGAATTTTTTCATCATATTAATATGCAAAAAGTTGTAACTTGTACTTTTCATATAGTTTTAGAATCTCTAATTTTTATTTTTTTTTGTTTAAAATATTAAATTAATGTAATTTTTGAAAATTAGTCAAATTGACTTTTGACAAGCTTAACATGACAAACAATTCTGAGTATATATTATCACCAAAAATTATAATTAAATGATGTGGGTCATATTTTAGCCCAAAATGGACACTCGTGTATCATATGATCTTATATTATATAGTATTGTTTTTGGAAATAGCAATCCCTATTCGATCTCAATTACAAGCAATAGTCCGGTGGTGCTCACTCCATGCACGTCTTCTTCTTGTATATACTCACCACATTTCTGTAAACTACTATCTCACAAATCAGTTCAAGACCCCATTTTTATCCCCTTTTTTTTCAATCACTAAACGGTACAATATGGAGCAAAATGGATATTGATAGTTGTATATGCCTATATTGTAAGTTCCCCATCGACCCATTTGCAAATCTTGGATTTATTCTCATTTTTTCTTGTGCTCCAACAATCTTGGAATCTGTGGCACAGTGTTTTATGTGCATTTCTTTCATTTACAAGCATGAGTAAGAAAATTTGATCCCTTTTAAGCTATGTATTGAAAGTCAAACTTTTCAATTGTGTATTGTGGTTGATGACTGAGTACAAAATTTCCTTCCTTTAAAGCTATATTTTGGAAGTTAATTTTTGAATGGTTATTGAAGCTGATGGATGGGTGCTTTGTAATTGAATTTTGGATATTCGGGGTGTAGAGTAGACCTAGTTTTGTTCACTTTCTTTTTCACCTAAAATTGTGTTTCCATGTCTATTAATCATTGGTTTACTGAGCTGAAGGTCTATCGGAAACATTATCCTTAGATGTCCATTAATCATTGAAGCTATGGGCCCATGGCTAATAGTTTAAGTGTTCCCAATTCTTGAGAACTGGATTTTCTGATACTTGGAGAAAATACTTTCTTTTTCTGTATTTGGTGACCATGCTCTTAAAGACTTGCAGTCCATATAAGTGAGTTATTTAGGTGTCTATTAATCATTGAAGTAAGTTATGGGCCCATGGCTAATAGCTTAAGTTTTCCTAATTCTAGAGGATTGCATTTTCTGATGTACAGGGACCTTAAAGAAGCTTTTTTCTTTTTGTATTATCTGACCATGCTCTCTTGTAGTCTATATTAATGAATTTCCATTTTGGGTTATCATAACTTTCTTTTATTCTTGTACTCTGTAAAGACACTATTTTTATTCGTTACGCGAAATTTATAGAAGATTGGCATTTGTGTTGTAGATAGTCGAGACAATAATTGCAGTGATTATTGAACAAAGTTAACCATAGTTCTTGTAGCACTTTTTTAAGTTTTGTATCTCCTTGAATTCTTTGTGCAGTAACTTCTTTATATTCTAACTCCCTTTACTGAAAATCCTGGCCCCATCACTGCCTAGATTAGTGTATGAATGGAATTGGAAGTCTTTGGGTTGTCATGAACCTTTCACATAATTAGGACCACATGAAGGAAAAATGATGTACCAGAGAGTTCTGGTGCCCTGAAAAAAAGTTCAGTTTAGTTGTGAATTCAGATTGTTTAATTTCTTTGTGTTTGATCACCAGCAAGTTTTCTCCAGAATTGGGAAGGATAATGCATGGCAGCATTTCTGTTCTTAGAAACTAGTGGACTTGACGTTATTACGAGCATTTGCATCATAGAAATAGAACAAAATCTTCCAAAAGCCAAAAAATAATAAAGTAAAGGCAAGATTAGGGAAAAATGATAAATGTGCTGATTAATGTCATAGTTTTCTTTTCTATTACTTTGGATCATGTCTAACTCCTTTTGTTGGAGAATGCTCTATTAAACGCCATGTCAGTGTCACTTGGGTTCCAATAGTTCCTACAAACAACATGATTGAGAGAACTGATTACAGAAAGATTTATGGAGATACTCTATTCTCAAACTATTATTCTACACAACTAGTATCTTAGGAGTAATTGTTAAGGAAGGAAAATAAGTTGCTGGCAATACCCTGAATTTAAGTCTAAACTAGGAAAGTGAGGTACTGATATGATCATGAGCGGAGCTTCTAACCTATAGGGGAGAGTTTTAGGGAGTAGACACTTGAGGTGCACTAGAATTGAGATGTTGTCTGGGAGCAACTTATGTGCTGTCAATAAGACAAATATGGTTGCCAATGCCATTTCAGGAAATGTTAAATTGGGTGATATTGTGCTGGCATCATTCTTGGAGGTTTACAGATCTCTACTTCAAATGTACAAGACACGTGAACCTTGATGTTAGAATGAATGGTAGAGTCAATTGGTCAAGCACTCATTTTCATTGTGTTCCTATGCGTGGAACTTAGCTGTTTTTGGCTACATCATAGTTGTAATTGAACAAGAACTCAGAGTAATTGACTGAATTATGGCATTCATCTTTCACAAGTTGATTGTTTTGCTCATCACTCCAATGATTTGATGCTGAGCCTCATGTACTGTTAGTCCTAGGCCCAACAACCCTTGATGAGAAAGTCAACACTGGTATTTGCCTTTTATATTGGTGGGTATCTTAGGTCAGCACCGGCATAAGCCACTTTTGATATCTTATATTTAAGAATGTAAGTCGTGTCCTGGTCTACCTTATGCCTCTTCATTCTTTGGGTTAAGTTAAGCCATGTGGTCCTTTAATCAAATCGTTGTGTTATCCTGAGATCTAAGCTTGGGAGCTTCTTCTCAGAAAGCAACTGGTGTAATTTGTTAAAACCCTTCTATATTTTAATTTCTATCTGCACTACTCTCTTTCACGATGTCTAATGTCATCAATAGTAACATACCCAGTGTAATCCCACATGTGGGGTATGGTGAGGGTAGGATATAAGCAAACCTTATACCACAATTTCATCATACACTTGAATTGATTAATGATATGTTGAGGAAGGAAAATTCATGCTTGTCTCTGTTGGTGCCAAAATGATTGCTCTTGTACAATTAACTTAGAAATCAATCCGAGTGATATAATGGCTTTCTTATGTAATTGGACATGCTTTATTTTATAGTATTAAAACTTCATGATGCACATGTTTGTGCTACATCTGTCCCCTTGCGCACTGACTTAGTACACGGGTTTTTGTGGCCTGAAGTACAAAAGAAACTCTTGGGGATCTTTTTGTATATATATGGTGCTATGTATTCTTCAGAGTGCTACTATTGTTGCTTGATGTAATGAGAACTGTATTAAGATTGTCATTAGACTTTAATTATCAACAACTGTTGCACAAATGGCAGGTCCGCATCCGTCCGAAAGAATAATCTTTCTGGGGCTTGAACTGCGAAGAGAAAAATATTTATCAAGATGACCTCGCTTGGAAACTATACCACTCACAGCACCAATGGACATTCAAATATCCTTAGACATGAAAAATGTGATGCTTATTTACTTTTCCATCTAGAAACTGCTCTTGGTGGAGGCTTTCGAACTTTCTTGTATTTTTTGGGTCTTGCCTATTGCTTTATTGGATTGTCAGCTATAACTGCTCGGTTTTTCCGGTCCATGGAGAGTGTTGTCAAGCATAGTCGGACTGTAGAGACGATAGATCCTCTCACAAACACAAAAGCTGTCAAAAATGAAAAGGTGTGGAATTACACAATTGCAGACATCACTCTACTGGCATTTGGGACTAGTTTTCCACAGATCTCGCTAGCTACAATTGATGCAATACGAAATATTGGAAAATTATATGCTGGAGGTCTGTTGAGGATTTTCTTCTCTGCATTCAGAATCTTGACTTAGTTGGTGTTATAATTTTTCTTCTTATTCATAATACGACGTAAGAAAGCGTGGCATCAAATTTTCAGATTCCTCTCTTCTTCATAATTTTTGTTTGTGTTACAATTTTTCCTTTGTTGAGGTTTGCCATATAATTATATGCTCCTTTAAAAAAGCATGACATCAAACTTTCAGTTTCCTCTTCTCCTATTTTTTAAATGTAGCTAGCCAAACTTTTCTAGTTGTAATGAATACTAAAGTGAGCCATTGATGTGTGTGTTTTTAGACTGTCTTGTGATGTCTGGGAAAGATGCACTCTGAGAGATATTTGTCCCCACTTATTGTGCTTGTGGTGATCTCATCTTGGACATTGTTGAGTGAAGGAGGCGAATAAATGACAAGCCACAACTACAAGATGTCAGGAAGTATTCCTCACCAATGATGTCCCTACACTCTCCCGCCCTCTGTTAAGGAACCTTAAGACTTGACAATGAAATAGTTGACCTTCTAATGATTTTATCTTGAGTAACTCTCAATATGATTGAGTTCAGTATGGATATTGATTTTTACAGAGTAGATTAGACCTTTCTCTTTTAATAATTTTCTTGTGCTTATATTAGTGGTTACCTGTTAATATGTTCTTCACCCCATGATGTTAGTCTCTGAAGTCATGGAGTAAAAATATATTCCATTTTGACCATTAAAATAGAAAACACCAAATATTAATGTCTGCAGCCTGCGAATGACAATGAGTTACTGGAACCTTAAGAGATGCTGAGATAATGACTATGAAATCAATAGTTGATTGGTTAATATTTATATAAAAAAAATTTACATGTTGATATACTTTATATTATGGCCAGTATTATATATAGTTCCATGAGTTATCTTTTCCCTTTTCTTTTCTCTTTTAAGAAGATAGAATGTGAAAATCTAATTTCTATTGGAAAAATTTGCTCGTACCTGTTAGAACATTTATGTATAATGTATCATTTCTACTAGATACCAGAAAATTTTCTGAATCATGGACATCCGTTGTCTTGCTAATACACCCTTGCTACAATTTGACTTGTCCAGGTTTAGGTCCGGGAACACTCGTTGGATCTGCTGCTTTCGATCTATTTCCAATACATGCTGTTTGCGTGGTGGTTCCTAAAGCTGGAGAATTGAAGAAGATATCAGATATTGGAGTCTGGCTTGTTGAGCTCTTTTGGTCCTTTTGGGCCTACATCTGGCTGTATATAATTTTAGAGGTTATCTGCTCACATTTTTTTCCATGTACATATGCTTCATTAAATTCATCTATTTGGCTGACTCTTTCTTTTTGATGAGTAGTTTTGGTTTTGACTCTTAGGTAGAGGCTAGCACAAGGGGTTTTCTATGTTAATCTTTCTCTGAAAGAAGTCTTCTAGTTTGCTGTCCTTTTTTTTAATAACCGTGGTGTCTGGGCCACCTTTGAGACCTCATGTTGCTCACAACCCACTTCTAGTTTGTTCATCTTCTTTCACTGCTTTGGAAACATAAATGATATGCAGTCCTGACTAACCATCCTGGTAGCAAGGTGTGATTGATTAACTTAATTTAAGGATTATTATATTACCAAACTATTGGATGAACCTAAACCATGAAGCTGCTACTTATCAATACTTAATGCTTCTGGAAACCTATATACTGGCCTTTTTTCTCTAGTTATATCATATGGTATGACATAATCATTGAGTTCTTTGAAAATTAGAGAAAGATTATCATCGTAGTTTCTACTTGTGAAAGCTCGCTAACAAGCATAACATAGAACTTTCTTTGATGTCTTTTGTTTCATTTTTTCTTTGAATCTAATCACTAATGCCACTTTGGAACCGTACTATGCATGTTGATTAATATATAAGACATTCTAAAGACCTTTTCCTCATGTATGGAAGGGAGGACCATACAAGATATTTTGGCGAACTTGTGGATATTAATTCACTAGTTAATCATGAATAATAAAATTGTATGACCTTGAAACCCATTTTCTTCTATATCAAGACTAGGAAACTGATGATAAAATATCTTTCTAAAAAAAAAACTGATGATTATATATTGCAATTTTTCCTCATTGGTGAAATGTGAATTGTCTAGTAATGAAATAAATGTGTCTTAGGCCTCTTTCACTTCTTGACAATAAAACAAACACTCTGTTATTAACATCTTGTTTATGAACATAATTGACTTTGTAGGTGTGGAGTACAAGAGGTTTTGTATCTTTATGGGAGTCTATTTACCAGTGTTTTAATTTGAGCTATCAGATGTACCTTATTGATGAAATGTGCATGATGTGATGAGTAAAATGTAAATGTCTTAGTCCTCGTTCACTTCTTCATAGCAAAACAAGTATTCAGTTAACGATATCATATTCCTGACTATTATTTACCTTGTGTAGGTGTGGACTCCAAATGTTGTAACTTTGTGGGAGTCTATCTTAACAGTGTTGCAATTTGGGCTATTGCTGATACATGCCTATGCACAGGACAAACGTTGGCCCTATTTGTCCCTTCCTTTGTATGTCTTATGTTTATTATCATAAATTTGCAGTGTCTCCATTCTCTAGTTGAAGTTTGTTTCAGATTTTTTTTTTATTTCTGTTGAGTTTCCCACATCGCTATTAAGGGTTGGAAGATCTCTTTGTATCCTCTCTTCTTTAGCTATCATTTGGGGTTGAGTTAGGCCCCTGATCTATTTTTCTAATTCTAGAATCAGAGCTATGCCCATCCCAAATTCTTGTTTACCGATGTTGGGCCCTATATTATGTTGTCCACACTCCAGTTGTCAGGCCTGGGCGTGCGAAGGGGTATTGAGTTTCCCACATTGGTTTTAAGGGATGGGAAGGTCTCGTTATGGTCTTGGGCAATTCTCACCTCTTGATCTAGCTTTTAGGATTGAGTTAGGCCTAAGGTCCATTTTCTTTATAATTTTCTCATATGGGAAGATGATCTAATTTGTGCGTTGTATACTTTCTACCATTTAGAGAAAGAGCTGAGAGGCCAGAGGAGTGGGTGCCTGCTGAGGTTGTTAAATACAGGCCTCTTGACAAGGTTCATGAGCCACACTCGGAAGTATCTCAAGTTGGTGAAGAAGAAAATACCGGAATTGTTGATATATTCTCCATTCATTCAGGAGAGGGGACAGGTAATTTCAAGAAAGTGATGCTTTGTTTTACGGGGGATATCTAGGTCTTCCCAGTTTATGTGATACAATTTCACTAGGTACAACGTTTTGAGAGCTAATTTGAAATATGTTAATATTAGTCAGAGTAAATGAAAATAGTAAGTGATTTGAGAAGTTAGTTGATTAGAAGAGCATTATATGACAGTTATTTGAATCGTTAAATGTATTTTAGTTCTTGAAAATTCATTGTTGTATAGGATATTATTATTTGCACAAATGCATCAGATTTTGGGACTTTCAAAATTTGAGAAGTGTTTGAATGGAGGGGTTATTATAATTAGTATTAGTGTTGAGTTTGCTTCTCTTAAGGATTTGCAATATAAGTGTAGTAGAATTATAAGGTGCACTAGTTAAAAGGGGGGAACGTTATAAGTGTCGGTGTTACATGTGCAAGGAGGTGGGTGGAGGACGTGGATCATCTTATTCTATAATGTGGGTTACTATGAGGTTATGGTGGGATATGTTTAGGTGGTTTGACACTCCATGAGTAATGCCAAAAACTGTGAAGGACTTGTTGTTTGTTTGGAAGAGTGGGAGAAGGAGGAGAAGACGAAGGGCTTGGAACGTGATTCCACTTGCTTTAGTGTTGGAAGTTTTGAGAGAGAAATAGGAGAGCTTTTGAAGGAGTAGAGTCGAGTTTCTCTCAGTTGAGGAGTAGTCTCTATTCCCTTATTTTCTTTGATGCACACAAGAAGTTCCTTGTTGTATAGATGACTGGTTAGAGTTTATAGAGAATCATTTCTCTTTGTAGATTATTCTCCTTTTAGTATACATATCCCATGTTTACGACCAGTTTATGATTCTAAAGATATTTACTAGATAAAAAAAGGTGCCCCTGTAAAGAGATTTCTTGGAAAAGTTTCAAGTGAAGGGCAGAGTGCAGACAGACAGATAAGCAATTAAAATGAACAAGATAAAATTTCATTGCTGGTACATGGGAGAGTAATAAATAATGACAATTCAATGTAGTTGCATAATACAAGTAGAGATAGAATTATTGATGGTTATCAATTTGAACCATTGAGAAGAAGGATTTTATCTTCTCTCTGCAAGTAACTTTGGTCTGACAATTCTTTTGTAACAACAGGTCACTTTTATCAAAACTTAGCAGGAGAAGATGTCACTGAATCGTCCACGCCGAATAATTGCTATATCATTCCTGAAGAATCTGATATCCTCTCAATTTGGAAGCATCAATTTGTGGATGCTCTCATGGTACTGTTTTCTTATACCGTGTTCTTTATTTTATCTCAGTGGCTGAGATATTATTTTGATACAAACTGTCATGTGTATGTTTCATAGTATAAACACTTCTCACTTGCTATAGCTCCTGTGACTCCTTTGCTAAATGTGGAGCGGATAATTACTCCATTCTACTGTGCTATGTGTTTATCCTAGTTAAACCAGTTTCTTAACTAATGCCCAGTGATATCAAAAGCGAAAAGCGCAAAAAAGCTCTAAGGTCCGTTGCGGCTTTGAGCACAAAATGCAAATAATGTGTGGGCTTTAATGAAGCTAAAAGGTACAATATATATATATATATATATATATATATATATATATATATAATCCAAGGCTAATGATAATAAGCATGAATAACAAATGTATCGACAAAAGAATTGAAAAAAATTATTATGATAAAGAAAATATCAATTGTATACTGTCTCCTCCATAGGAAACACTCGTTGGCAAGAAAAAGTATGTCTTAATTAGAGTCTTGATGACAACACTAAAGTGCACATTAAGTGAGGCGTTTTGCACCTCACTTCAGAGCTAAAGCTTGTCTTTGACAACACCGACTTAAATTGACTTTCCAGTGATGCTGTGTTCAGTTACTACCCAATGTTCATGAACTTAAGTAGACATGAAAATGGGGTGGATATATAAAGCTCAACAGTTAGCACTACTATAATGTTGTTCATTTGATAGTTTATTCAAAATAATTTGACTCTAATTCAGACCGTTACTCTTACGAGTTACAGTAACAATCCTATCCCGTTCCACACCTTTTACTTGATGGATTAATGGGGTTTTTTTGTTAATCTTTTCAGTTGGAGAGTACAGAATCCAGAAAATTGAATAATACATACCTACGTGTAGCAAGAATTTTCTGGCAGTTGCTTCTTCTACCGTGGAAGCTTCTTTTTGCGTTTGTGCCACCGTATCAGATTGCCCATGGGTGGATTGCTTTCATATGTTCTTTGATATTCATCAGTGGAATTGCTTATGTAGTGACAAAAATCACAGATTTGATAAGCTGTGTTACAGGTTTTCACCCTTCAGACTATCAAGTGTTTTTTCAATGATCATAAATGTTCTTGCTCGACCTAAGAGTATACATTGTACACAATGTACCTGCAGGAATAAATCCTTACGTCATTGCATTCACAGCTTTGGCAAGTGGAACCTCATGGCCTGATCTCGTGGCCAGCAAAATTGCTGCAGAACGACAACTTACAGCTGACTCTGCCATTGCTAACATTACCTGCAGGTTTCTTTATCAGTCAACAATGCCCTTAACCTATTACATATTATTATACATTGATAGAAGTCATGCCAGGTCCATAGAGATTGGCAAATTGCTTTCGTCGTTTTCCAATTTTCATTGTCCCCTTCTCCAAGTCTCACGGAATAGCAATTTAGGTGGTATAGAAGTTCATCAATTTTATTTTTTCCCTTATTTGCAGTATGTAGATGAACCAAACAACCCCTTAATACAGCAGTTAGCCAATGCCTAGCTAGTAAAAATTCACATAAGGTGCATGTTTTTATTAACTTAATTTGTTAACCTCTTTAGGAAATGTGAATTTGACATTGTCATTCCTTGGAGCAAGATATCCTGGTGTCTGACTTAGTGTTTTTGTCCTTGTAGCAATTCGGTGAACATCTATATAGGCATTGGCGTACCATGGCTAATCGATACATTGTACAACTACATTGCATACAACGAGCCATTGCGAATAGAAAATGCAGAAGGACTAAGTTTCTCTCTGCTTGTTTTCTTCTCTACTTCTGTAGCCTGCATCGGTGTTTTGGTGTTTAGACGACTCACTATCGGTGCTGAGCTTGGCGGGCCAAGAGTTTGGGCATGGGTAACTTGCATATTCTTCATGTTGTTATGGCTTATATTTGTTGTGCTATCTTCTCTCAGAGTTTCTGGTATTATATAACAATCTTAGTCCAAATCATTCCTAGAAAGGGGTAATTTTTTTACTCATCGTATCTATCGATGGATATTGGTCTGAGATGGGTTTAAACAACAATCTATGGTCGATTCTGATTTGCTTGGGATTGATAGTAGTTGTTATTGTTGTATTATATTGATTTATGGATATTGGACTGAGATGGGCTTAAATGGAGCGATATCAACATTGAAGATTTATATGGTCGATTTCTATAGTAGTTATTGTTGTATTGTAATGATCGATGTAATGTAGCCTTACACTCTTGCAAGTTGTATGCATGCATGCATGCACTCAATTATGAATTTTGGTAAAGTGTAAATTTTTTAAATTTATTGTATTGATCGACGTATATTGGGTCGAGACGGGCTTAAATAAAGGCGATGTGGACAATAAAGTTTTATATGGATCAACTTCAACTTGCTTGGGATCCATAGTACTTGTTAGTGTTATATTGTAATGATGGATGTAAATAAAAATTGCCTTTATTAAATAATCGAATATTTATTTTTTTAGCATAAATTTGGATTTAGTCAAACTTTAAAATAAATATCGAACATCGAATTTAAGATCAAAATAAAAATACAAATTCTTTGATGATTAATTTCTGCATAAACAATTCTTGTATTATTATATATAACCTTTGCATTATTAGTTTAGGAATATATTTTTTCTTAAAAAACTTCTTTAGTAATTAACTTTAATCATTGGTATCTTGCCACTAATGTACTCTATACTTCTAATTAAATTGTGAAAATTAAGTCATCTGACCTTACCATTATAAAAAAGTTTTATTAATATCATCAACTATAATGTCTATGAACATTATATATGGCCAGAAGGCTTATACCTCTTTGTTAAGTTCTCCAGCTGTTTTTTATAATTTAAAATATTTGATAGTTTATGTAATAGCTCGTTATAATATATTAATTAGGAATTGCAACGCCACTATTCGTTTCAGTTCAATTTACTTTCCTCTTCCGAGATGCCTTCTTCACTGGCCATGCAAGGGATAGAGCCTTGTCTTCCTTCTACGATTCCGAACTTTGTCCTAAGAGCTAGGGGTGGGCATTCGGTAATTCGGTTCGGTTTCAGTTTTTTTCGGTTTTTTTGATTTTTGGTTCTTGTACAATGTGTACCGAACACCGAACCAAAAAATTTTTGAACCGAATACCTTCCTCTGTAATCTCAGGTCTCTCTCTTTTTGAGAGTGAGAGAAGATTTTCTACCCCGCCTGCCTATGAAGAACCTCAAGTCTATCGGGAAAGGATGTGGTGGTAACCCCCCTTTGTCTAGAACCGGGCGTCCAGCCGTCTATATAAACTACTGGGAAGATCATAGCGAAGAAGTCGAGACCTAACAAAAGAAGTAAACCTGAAGTGTTGCGAAAGACTGGGATGAGAAACAAAACGGAATGTACCGGATTTTTAGCACGTACAACCATCAAACCAGAGACCAAAGCAGGGCTCGACAAAACGGATTTGTTTATGGATCTTTGAGAATTTATTTTCATTTCCCTGAGATCGTGGAGAAGACATGTCCAGTCCAATGAATTTCAATCCCTTTCGGTTCGATTCGATTTTTATTATTTCGGTTCAATTTTTTTATTTCGATTTTTTTAATGGACCTGCTTAGTTGGGCTTTTAAAAATTTACAAATTTTTTTGTTTGATTTTCCAGCTTAATGGGCTAAAAATAGTTACATCAAAAAGTGTCTTTTACTTTTTAATTTTTTATTTAAATTATAATATTTATTATTTAACATTAATAATTAATATAATATAAATATATATTATAATATAATATATTTCGGTAAACCGAAATACCGATTAACACAAAATTACATACCAAAAATCGAATCGAAATACCGAAAAATACAAAAACCTACACCGAATCGAAAACGAAAAACCAAAACCGAAATACCAAAAAAATTCGGTTCGGTACGGTGTTTTGGTTTTCCGGTGTTTATGCTCAGCCCTACTAAGAGCTGATTCGCTCAAGGACAAAAAAGACAGTTTCGAAAGCGAACACATAAACTGAGACAGAATTACTATTTGTGATCAAGTGATAAGTACTCATTTATTCTTAATCAAAATGTTTGTTGGAAAGTGTTTTGTCTTCCAATGCGAGACAATTTTTAATGCAATTTAAATTTAATCAAATCCTAATATACATATCAGATAGATGCCGGATAAAAACTTGTAATAAGTTTAGGAATTCAGTTTACTTTTTTGGGTCAACTACCCACCATGTATCAAAAAATTATATTATAAGGAAAAAATGATAATGTCTAATTTGACTAATCTTAATTTGAGATTAATTAAACTTTTGAAACAAGAAAGGAACATTTAACTTAATGTGTTGGCTGTTTGCACAGCAAAGGGTCAAATAATTTAATTAATTGCAACCCTTTTTTTCCCTTAATTAAAATAAAATGTAGAATCCTGGTTCATTAATTGGTTGTGGATAGCTGATAGTAAGTTATGAAGTGTAAAAATTATATAAATAAACAGTTATTATTTAGCTAATAGTATTGAAACTAATTATACGTACATGATGTGTTTGATTAAGAAAATATTAATTAACTGTTATTTTTTTTTATAATGATGCATCTCAAAGATTTTATCGTGAAATAATCAAATTTTTTAAATTTAAATCTCTTTATTGAATCACCTTTAGAGAGTAATTTACCTTTTCGATACGAAAAATATATTAGATTATTAGTCAAAAGAAATGAGAAAAGTATTGACTAAGAAGTAGACAAGTTGCAATTTGCTTCGAGAATTTTGAAAAGTAAGCAAACGCCGGCACTATGTTAGATGTATATTTACATAACTATAAAATACTCCGAAAAAATAAATATACATTCGAATTATTATAAATAATATGTAAATATTTTTTGTCGCATTTTTAAAATATTAATTTCTCTGTTATTTAAAAATTAGAATATGTAAGACTAAGTAGGATACATGATACAATTTTATTCATCGATTCAATATTTAATAAAAGGCATAATACGTATATTGGACTCTAAATTTGGCTTCAAATTTTAACTTTGACCTCCAACTTTCATAATGCTCAAAGAGACACTTTAATTATCCCACTTTTAAATAAATAAACACGTGAGTCCTACATAACACAATACACGATAGTTTAGAGTATATTTATCATTTTTCTTAAAATATTTGGAAGAAAGACCTTTCATCCTTCTTAGAAACCGATACTTACCCGTTTCAATTCAAGTAAAATAGGATAGTTTGAATTGATTTGAAATTTTCCATCTAAGGAGGGGTATATTTGTTAAGTTTATTGACGGTAGTAATAAAAATAACTTGCTTTTAACGGACAGAATAAAATCAACCAATAAAACAAGGTTGAGAGATAATTCTGACTATTTTTCTTTATTTTATCTCATTTTCTACGCGAGACACTAATTTTAATATAAATTATGAGATAAAATAATCTTTAACATTACCTAATATCTCACCTCAAATTATAAAGTAAATCCTGATTTTTAGTTTGACATTATTATCCATATCAATATACAAAACGAATCATAAAATTTAAATTCTGTATCCGATTCCGATTAAGATGGCCCTTAGTGGCAACGAAAGACCTTTTCACCTTCTTAGAAGCCGTCATTAACGCGTCTCCATTCCACAAAGTCCAATAATAACTGCTAAATTTGACTTCTTCTTCTTCCAAATTTTCTCTATAAATACCTCTCTTCCTCACACTATTTTTTACATATCTAACATTTTCCTTCAGATTTTAAAAAAAATTTCAAATTTGTTGCTGCGGAAGTAATTAAAATTTCGATTTCTTCCGCTGCAACTTCAATTCAATTTTGATTGATTGATCTTCTTCTATTCTCAGCAATATCAATTACAATGGCTCGTTATTTATCCAACTGCAAAAATATCTCTGCTTTTGTTGTAGACTCTGTTTCTGTAGCTATCCAGAGGTAAACAAAAATATCATTCTTTTTTTCCCAATTTCCGAGTTTAAAAACGGGTTTATCTGAGTTAAAATAAAATGAACAATAGAAATTTGTGTAGCTGTAAATCTTTTAATTTAAAATAAAATTAATATTTTAAAGTTAAATTGTTAGCGAGTAAAGAAATAAAAAACAGAGTTGTATGATTGTTGGTTCTGTTTTTCCTTTTTCTTTTCAAAATATGTTAATTTTACCTTTTATTATATACTTTTGGGATAATTTATATCATTGTCGTTAGTGTTTACGTTATTTTATTTAAATTTTGAATTTGTCTCTAATAATATAGGCGTGGATACGCGGCCACGGCAGCACAGGGTGGTGTTTCTGGTAGTGTAAGAGGTAGTGGGAGTGTTAGAAGCAATGTGATGGAATCAAACAAGACTTCATGGGTACCAGATCCTGTTACTGGTTATTACAGACCAGAAACTCATGCTAAGGAAATTGATGCTGCTGAACTTAGAAACATGTTGTTGAAGTACAAACCTAGACAAAATTGAAAAAAAAAAAAGAACAAATTAGAGGATCAAGAATCACGTTTCGATGAGTAGAGACGAATTAGGATTTGGATATTGAAGTTCAATAGTAGAAATATTGTAATTTCTCACATATTATGTTTGTTTTTCGCATAAGGAAAATGTTGAATTCAGTTGAATACGTTGGACATGTATTACATATTAGATTTTCACTTTTTGATTAATTCTAAAAAAAAACAATTAGAAGATCAAGAATTACATTTTGATGAGTAGATGAATTCAGGATTGAAATATTGGAGTTCAATAGTGAAAATATTGTAATTTTTCACATATTATGTTTGTTTTCTGCATAAGAAAAATGTTTGAATTCAACTGAATACGTTGAACATGCATTACATATTAGATTTTCACTTTTCGATTAATTCTAAAAAAAATAATTAGAGGATCAAGAATCACATTTCGATGAGTAGAGACGAATTCAGGAATTGAATGTTGAAGTTTATAGTGAAAATACTGTAATTTCTCATATATTATGTTTGTTTTCCGCATAAGGAAAATATTGAATTTAGTTGAATACGTTGGACATCTATTACATATTAGGTTTTCACTTTTCGATTAATTTTTTTTTAAAAAAAAAAGTTAAGATGAATAGTATGTCACGTAACATTGTTTCGTCCTACGTGCATCTACCTCGATTTTCCAATTCATTTTTATTGAAAATTATGTCACATCTAGATTATAACAGATGGTAACAAGGACATGTCACAACATTGAATTATTCTTATGCATAAATTAGTTGAAATAGTCCAATTACATAAATTATGGATGCACCTATCACTTTCTTGAATTTGGACAGACGTGTTATAAAAAATAATACATAAATCCCTTCATTATTTGATAAAAATGATCGTTCAGATTCTATTGAATCTAATACTAAAACACCTTAAAAATAATCGGGAGAAAAAAGACT
The DNA here is from genome assembly GCF_036512215.1 of Solanum lycopersicum. NCBI lineage: Eukaryota > Viridiplantae > Streptophyta > Magnoliopsida > Solanales > Solanaceae > Solanum > Solanum lycopersicum. The sequence goes on from NC_090805.1 coordinate 3,111,160, forward strand.
TTTTTAATGTGTGAATAAGTGATTGTCTGATAATAAACAAAAAAAAAATATCCATATTTTGTTAAACATGATGAATCGAATAGATCACTATATTAAATGAGTTTAGCTTTTATATGTTAACAATATGAAGTAGTCCACTTTTATTCCATTATATTCCCTTATAATTAAAAAAGTATATGTTAAATTAGCAATACGCAAAGACACGTAACTTTCTATAAAGTTTAAATTATATTGATAGTGTAAAACAAAATTTTACGTCGTTAATGCCTATATTATAAATCCTTATAAACTAATCCAATGTCAGAATGAACGGCCAGAAATCAATAGCACTCAATAATGATTACTCTTGGCTATTAATTAATTAATCTTTTGCCTAATCATCTTCTTGTGTATAAATTAAATTAGTTGAAACAATGGATCTGTATTCAATTACTTTAATATTAGCTTACAGCGGAAATAACCAAAAACTCGAAATTTCTAATTAAACATGATTACAAGCTGCTTCAGATCCAATTAGTTTGGGTTAGTCACGCTAAGTGAAGTAGAACACTCTTGATCAAAGACGACTTTATTAGCAAATTTAAATCTGTGACTTTTATTAAAAAAATAAAATAAATATTTATTACTTCATTACAATTTTCGATATTACGTCAAAACAGGAAAACACCACTTGTTTTCCTCTGTGATATTGATAAGAATTTTCATATAACTTTTCTATGGAGAAGTGTTAAATAAGAGGAGACCTAAATTGACGTGTCATCACATAACTATTTTCTCTATTTAATTTATTTATCATATTTTTTTCACCAAAAAGGTATTGTATTAACTTTTATCTAAATCTTTTCTACCATATTAGTTTCTCTCCATATTAATTAAGGATAAAAATGAAAACTAATAATTAATATATTTTAACTTTCTAAAATGATAATTATTTTGAACCAGTTATTTCTAATAAGCACGAAAATTAAAATGGATTTGAGAGGATAGTATATCTTTCATTTTCTTTGGTGGCGTGAGTTTTTTTTGTGTAAATAAGAGAGTGACAAGTGGAATTAATGATGAAAACAGATTCGTTGAACACAAGTATACATCGAACACAACTTGGAAAAACATTTAACATATGAATAAAAAAAATAGATAGTTGAACCATGACGTGCGCAACTTGTCCAAAATAATCTAAATTATAATATCTAAAATATTCGACAATTATATTATTTGTTGTTTCTGATACTCTATAATTAAATTATATTTATATTCAGCGCGTAATAAGAAAAATCAGTAAAGTAAGTTAAAAATTATGAAGTTTCAAATTTAAATTTTAACAAAAGCTAACAATAATTAATAGTGATTTTTTCTTCACTTGTCTAAGTCTGATAAACAAAGTTATCCAATATCAGTTATAAAAGGTAGCAAGTATTACATAAAATTAATTAAGATACGCAAAAATTAACTCGAACATTTTGATGTATTATAATACTAGACACTATTAGTTAGAACCAAACATCGTATTTTAGCTTTAAATCAAGACACATCAAATAGCAAGTCTGAATAAAAGAAAAAAGTTATAATAGGATACGCACAACTATTTATAATTAATTAGAATTGAGACATAATTAACTAATTGATAACTTAAGATGTATTGAAGATAAATAGTGACAGCTAGCTGCTATCTTGTCCAGTAAATTATATTAAAATTTACATTATTGGTTCTAATAGAAAAAAGACAAAATGCATTGCTTATATTTTTATTTACTAGTTTCAGCACACGTGCGTTGCACGTGTATCCTATGTTAATTTTTTTTTATATTTCATTATAACAATTAGAATTCTACATGTACATGCATGTAACGAATAACAAAATTCAACAATTACAAATAAAATTATAAAATTATGACAAAAACAATCAGGTGAGGATTCTTATTTTAATGTATAAAATTTATCGAACAAACTGTAAATTTAGAACTTTAGATAGTAACAAAAGATTAACTTTAGCCTAAATAAAAATACAATTAAAGCAATCAAAAATTTATGGAAAATCAAATTAAAGAAGTTTAATCACAATAACATCAAACGGGGAATCTTATTTTAATGTATAAAATTTATCAACAACTGTAAATTTAAAACTTTAGATAGTAATTAGTCAATTTGCATTATATATAGTCACAAAAGATTAACTTTAGCCTAAATAAAAATACAATTAAAACAATAAGAAATTTATGGAAAATCAAATTAAAGAAGTTTATAGAGAAAAAACACATACAAAATAAACAAAGAAAAAAACATGCGACAACATACACATTCTTTTGAAGACTTTAATCATATAACAATGCAAATCTTTAGTGGGCATCTGGGCATTGATTATGGTCTTTATATATTGATTTAACTCAATGATCTCATAATAACCAATATTTTTAATATTTAGTGTGGCATGTAGAATGATTACTATTTATAAATAAATATTTTATAATATTTTAATTTAACACAAAATAAAATGATAATCTAATTTTATACTTTATTATTTAAATAATTTTTTACCCTTCAACCAAAAACAACCTTCATATGGAAAAAAAATATACAAATACAATGACAACTTATCAAACAGTGTAATATAACACCAAAAGATTGAAGAGAAGACACCATATCAGAAAGAAAATTTATGCATTAGGATTGTATCATATATAACCAAAAAGAACATATACAATAAAATTAATTTTATACAGTGACTATTAATCAAAGAAATATAATTTTTTTTATGAACAACATATCTCAAAATTGTAGTCCACCTTACTTTTTTTTTCCTATTAATATATCAACATATTATCTAAATATAACAAAAAATCATTTAATATATAAGGAAGAATCATAATTAACAAAACTAAAACGGGAAAAACAAGGAAAAAATTGTAATCTAAATCGTGACTTACTCTTTCAATAGATTTATTGTAAGTTCATCTAAATGTTAGCATAGCATTTTCAAATGTATTAGAACCATACTGTGTCATCATATAGTTTCATGCAATAGAGAAGACCAAGAAAATTTTCAAAAAAAGGGTTAGAATATGAATTCTTGTGCTTTTGAGTGTTCTTGATTTCTGTTGTTATTTTCTTTCTCTATGTCTTAAATATCTATACATTTCAATAATATGTGAAAGATAAAAATAATTCAAGTTAATTAAAAAGAGTAAAGTAACATATGAAAGTTCAAAAGAGTGATCTTTCATTTACAATACTCATTGTAATTAATGTAAGTTAAGTAGTGCCTTCAAAATTTAAAACTGAAAAAACCTTTCAATTTCAGTAATTAAGTGATGCATGAATAAATAGGAGTAATAGAAAGATTTTAGGAATCTTATCATTGTTTTTCTAATTAAAAGTCATTGACTGAATAAATTTAAACTTTCTTCCTAACTTTAAATACTTATGAAAATTAAATAGATATATATATATATCATTGTGTAATTAAAATATTTATATTTAATTAAATCTTAATTTAGTAAAAGGGCAAAATGTTATATATAAATTATATAAGTTTTAATTTATTAGAGGGGCAAAATGGTAATTCAACTTTTAAGTTTTGAATTTCATGCTTATAATAATATATGATGATGTATGTAATATGAAGAAAAATAGATGATGCACGTTACGTTTAGATTTAGGTATACTATGAAACAAAAAATACAAACATTCTCATTTATATAAAGCTTTGCTTATTCTCAGAATTTAAAAAGAAATATGGTGCATATGCCAATGGAGATGGGTAACCTCTCTGGCATGCTGTGTTTTACCTTTTACAAGTGAAATTTTTCAACACGAATATATTTCGTTTTTCGAGCCTAATAGCCCCACAACTATCTCCGTGACTAGAGGAGTTATAACATTAAATGATACTGCTTACACTGTATACGCCACTATTAAACTCTACAAGGAAGACACAAGAAGCTTTTGCCCAACGAAAACACAATACAATCCACATTTACAACGAGGGTATTTCTCAAAGCAACATCAATTTTGAATAGAACAACACACAGTACTATATGCATAAAATTATGTGTACGCCACTGGTAGAGTAGTCTACGAGGAAGACACGAGGAGCTTTTGCCTTAACTCCCCATTACCCTCGTTAACACAATGCAATCCACATTCACAACTAGGGCATTTGTCAAACCTCTTAATAGGAAAATTTGCAGAAGTAAATCCAACAGAGAATTGGAGATTGTCATCTTTTCTCCTAACCTCAACGATGTTAACCCATAGAAATACAACTTTAACAGTAACACCAGTCAATTTCATTAGCCTTCCTTTTGATATAACGCCTTTTATCACAGGTTTATAAGATAGTTCATATGAACTCAACATGAACTTACATGAGCCATTGAGATATGCCGAGAACTCACCTGTTTTCGAGTTCAACTCATAGTCTATCACCCCTGTAGGAAGAATGCCAATTGGGAAGTCATACTGTTGAAGCTCTTCATAGGCTGATGTCTTCTCATTGGATGAAACAACAGTAGAAAAGAAGAGAAAGAACAAGAAAATGGTAGCTAAAGACATTTGTATTTCTTGAATTTGAAAGGAAAAAAAGTTAATGGTTTATAGATGATTAATTCATGAGTAATGGCTTGTTAGTGTTAATTGCTTTGGCTAGTTGCCCACATGAAAATTGATTCTCTACCAATTTAACAATTCTTTCTAATCAGGAAGTTGCTAGAATAATGCCAATTGTTGTAAGAAATTCATGACTAAAGGACAAGACAAGTAAGCACATAAAACATACTTAACATAACTCATAAGCTTCCTCAATTATAATTTTTTTGAAAAACAGCTATCCATCACCAGACCCCACTTGTAGAATTATATGGAGTATGTTGTTGTTGTTGTTGTTGTTGTTGTTTCATAACGATCAATGTCATGTTCATCTATTTCACCAAGTACCTGCTATTTCCACCAGCACGAGTATTGAATAACTGGTTTTAATCTACCTCAAATTCATCTTTTTCAAACCCTTATCCACAAGGTTTTTTCATATCGTTCCTTCTACCTAGATATATGTATCCAGAGAAGGTATGAATGTATTCTAAAAATTCAGAGATGGTTGCAGCATGAATCATTTAGCAACACAACTCCTAGAGAAGCGGTTGAACAACAGTGAGCCGAGCCACTATTTCCTGGAGAACAGCAGGAGACACAGATTCCATATAGTAGCTAAAGTTTTCTATGAAAACTTAAAGCAAATAGAAAAAAATACTTAACATTTTGTCTCTGTACAGATTTGAACTCTTCCTTGAGGGATCAACCACAAACCAAAAAATGTGACCTAAACCCTGGACCTATCAGCAGAAAATGGAGGTGACTTTTGCATTAAGCCAACTTTTCTCATCCTCGATTATTCTTCTTTACAAAACCAGCAATAATCATTTTGTTTTTGAATAATGAAGCAAGTGATGTGCCAACAACTATTGAAAGAACAGGGATGGGAAGATTTATATAGATGCAGATGAAATTGCAAATAACACCAAATTTTGGAGATAACTACAAATCCTGCAAATAGTAAACAAGTTACAAATCTAGAAATATTATTGCCTTTACCACTCAATCAAGATTTCACAGTATTTAGAGAAGAAATTTCAAGGAAAAGGGGATGATAGTGAAAGTGATCATTGAGCTTAAAAGTGAATGTGCAAGTATGGCGTTTGTTAATTTACCAAGTCAATTTAATCTATATTGGTCCCCTCCCATACTTCACTTTTGTTAAGAGTTAAGACCAAAAAACACACGGTCGAAGTCAGAATTCTTCAATGAGGGGGTGTCAAAATATAAAGAAGTAAACACACAAAGAAGTCCATGGGATTGAGCATATAGCATATTACAACAGCAACATACTCACCTAACCTCAAAGCTAGAGAGGATGTTTCCATGAACATATAGTATACTGTACTTTAAAAAATAAATTGACACCCCTTGAACAAGAGTGGCTCCGCCACTAAACACAATAGTATGCGTCTAAAAGCAGATACTGTTTGACTCCGACAAAGAAGAAAACCAAAAAATGAAAACTGTTGATTGACATGTAAAAACACAAACTTCACCTGAATTACATGTATATTTAATACAGCGATCAGCACCATCTTCCTTTTCATCTTTATCCATTTCAAGCCAACTCTATCCATAGACTTTATACAACACATAACTGCAGTCTCAGTCACTATGATCCCGTTAGGTGAATGATACATAAAGATCAAGCAACTACAGTGTGTGGGTAAATTCCAACTAGCATGAGTATTTACAACATTGCACAAATATCTGACATATGAACTGGGTATTAGAATGATATGTTGTTGTCATCATGACAATCTTACAAAAGCGACTTGGCCTGCTTAACCTGCGCCCCCTGCAGACATACGGAACTCCTCGGTTAGCAAAAGACCAATCTTCATTTATGTGTCACAACACTGACATTAAAAAAAAAATGGAACCCATTTTTGTGATCGAACTTAGCTCTAAAAGAAAGCAATCAACGGATGTTGGTCCACTAACACGCATGCAGTTTTCTGATTGTATAGTTAGGACCAACTAGCATATAGGTCTTATTTATTACTCCCTCAGTTTCAATTTGATTGTCCTGTTTTGACTTGGCATGGAGTTTAAGAAAGTATAGAAGGTTTCTGTACCTTGTGGTCTTAAATTAAAGATACGAAAAATGTACCAAAATGCCTTCTAATCTTGTGGTCTTAAGCATGTCATGTGGAAAGTTAAAATTAAAGAATTGTCAAACAGGAATAGGCATTCTTTTTTATATGGGTAAAAAAAAGGAAAGTAGGACAAATAATTCGAAACAGAGAGAGTATCAAATTGATCCCGTTGTCAGTTGTCAGCAACACGCAATGCAATTTGTCAAACAAAAAGTGTTTATGAATCCACTTTTTCGGAGTTGTTACATTTCAGTAATTCAAGAAAATTAACATTTCTCACCAAAGAACTTCTCTTGGAAGCTTGTTCGACTAAGTATGCACAAGGCTTGAAAAACTCTCCATACTCCTTCGACCATTCTTCCAGTTTTGAACAAATATATTTGGAGCCAACAGAGTGAGACCAAAAAATTATGCCTCCCCTGATTTTCATCAACATATACAATAAGTGTATGAATCACTGCCAAGGCAAAGATGATTTCTAAGCAAAAATACCTGTATCCAGGGAATCCCATACCCAAAACTGAAGCAACATCAAGATCAGAGGATTTCACTATAATTGCCTCTGATATCATGCGACATGCTTCATTCAGTACAGGGAAAAGAATCATCTCAACAATTTCTCCATCGGACAACGTTGCCAACTGTACCAAGTTGATTGTTCAGACGTGCACCAAGTCATAAATTGATAGATAGAAAGGAAACATTCAAAGACCTTTCCAAAAATTTATTTTGTTCAAATGATTGGTAAATGCATTATATTCATTCCAACTACAATTTGGCATTCAAACAATCTGAATCATTTATCAAAATCTACAATCATGAAAGAACGGATAGACAACAAATAAACACAGGTTGAACTGTTTGCAAGTGACCAATTAGAGGAAGAATCTATTTGCCTATATAAAGAGGGGACATAAGCCCGGTGATGTGCACGTCTCTTACATTAGAATGATCAGTTTATCTAGTTACTCTTCTTTTTGTTTTCTTTGTACAAATTAAGAATCCTGTATATGATTACAAAAACAAACATCAAAAGACACTTCCCTTCTCAAAAGTCATGCCATTTTGAGAATTAACTGAACGATAAATAGTCTTAGTGTCATTATCGTTCTTTTTATATTCTTGTTGATTACCATATCTTGGTGTTCCGCTTTATGGTTATATCATGAACATTATTTATGTTTTCTATTTTTTCCCAAAGCCAAATAGTACATAGCAATAAGCCTCATACTTTCTTCAAGATAAGTGCAGTCGGAAGATTACTAGAGAACTTTCAATAGAAGGACCAAAAGACAGTTAACTGAGAGACAGAGAGAGAGAGAGAGAAGACCTTTGATCTAATGGTGATACCAGACATACTTCTCGCCATTTCTATATATTTTGATATTTCGGGATCTGGGCTTGCCTCTTCCTTGTCATTGTATGTGTAGAAGCCCTGGCAAGAGTATTTACCTAGTACACATTCCATTTGTGAGAAATTCAAGAAAATCTGATGACAAAAACAATTCAGGTCCTGATGACAAGAAGGAAGTGCACATTACCTTCACCGTTATTTTTCCTCATGATTGGAATCAAATTCGATTTGTAAGATCTATCTGGAAAAGTCTCAAGGAATTTCACATCATGCACAGCTGCAGACAGGAATCCATCTTGATCAAGCATTCTGCAGTTGACATTGCCAACATCAACCAAAAGAAATGGAAGCAACGACAGAAGATGTCTTGCACTCCAAGTGGAGCGATATAAAAAAAATGCTGAAGATCACATTCATCATTGGTGGATTATCCACATGAGAAATGTGTGTCATATAACCTTTATTTAGTATTTAAATGAATAAGCTTCTCCTTCTGTATGATCAGATTTTGAATCAACATCCATTAGTGCTGGAACATTTTGGTAGCTTTATGTTAAACCATAAGGAAACTCATATTTCTTTTATTATGAGTTCGACTGTATGGAGAAACTGAGGGTTCTATTGAAGAGCACAACTCGATCAAATCGATTTCACATTCATAGGATGTTAAATGGAATATGCACCTAAATGGACCCAGTTTCAACCCAAAGCTGGTAAGCGCCTTATCAATCTGATACACATCAGCACCATGTTCAACAAGAAGCATCGCTGCCTGCAAGTAGGGGAAGCACATATGTCTGACTGCAAAACCTGTACAATTCTGAACTACAATAGGAGTCTTTTGAATCCTCCTTCCAAAGTTTAACAGATCAACAAGCGTTTGAGGGGATGTCCTCTTTGTTCGGACAATTTCCAGGAGATCAGTGACAGAGGGTGAGCTGCAGCCAAGTAACAAGCAAGCCTTAACTCATATGTATCAGCAGATATACTACGCTTGCTTGATTCACCTTTACCTAAAAAAGTGGATCCCAACAATCTCCCTACATGGTTTCATCCTTTCTCCAATCAAATCTAAGTTGACTATACAAGTAGTTGAAGCAAAAATGCAGTGATGAGGGCAACATTCATCAAGATCAGCAAAAAATTGCTGCTTCAAGGACACAATGTCAGGCATGTCCTATTAATCAAGAAGAAGAAACAAATGAGAAGTCTGCATCTGAGTCAATCTGATAAGTATCATTGTCATTTCTACAAGTAATCTGCAACAAACATGTAGGTTCCATTTTCTACTCAGTCTTGTGTATCTATACAACTCTTCTGTTTCAGCCTTTCGTGACTCATGATAGATACTCTTGGAACGGCCATTTTCATGATAAAACATTAACATGACTACTAGATAAAGATTAACACAAAGTTAACACCCGAAAGGACTGGATAAAAGACTGCTTCTCAATACAAAGTTAACACCCGATTTTCCACGTGCTTGGCCCATAAAAAAATCAAGCCCGCACGTGAGGGGGCGCGTTGAGAATATAATTAAATAATAAAAGTGTGCTCTTCTCGCTAACAGCTTAAGCTTTTAGATTAGATGGTTAAACACTTCAATAGATTACTCATCTGAGACTTCTCTGGCATGCCTTTTACTCTCTACCATATCAATGAGAATAATACAGTTTAAAATATTTATTAATTTATATTTATGCAAAGTACTTCTGAGAAACTTCCTGTTTTACATTTATATTACATACCAGCATATAAAAGTTCAATATTTTACCATTGGAAATTTGTCTATGAAGCGGTTACTGGTTAGTAACAAAAACTATCTTGAGAAGTTTTGAACTTCTCTTTCAAATCAAAGAGCCCCTGAACTTTTACATGGATTTGGGTCATTAAAACTTTTACATGGATATGGATAAATTTTTGATCGGTTGATGATTATTACTATCTCCAAGAATACGAATCCATACAAAAAAATAACATATATGCTCGTTACGCAGCAGCACACTAGCAAAAACTGTAGCTTCAACTTAGAAAGAAAGGATAGACTAGAATATCTTTGAATTGATCAAGTGATTCAGTGTAATGCTTTTCAAAAATCCTACAACAACCTACCTCTATGACTAGATCCACATCTTTGAAGTTATCATAGCTCAAAACACCCTTTAAAAGCGTGCACGCTTTTTTATAATGCTCTTGAGTCATTCTTCCTTCCTTAACACGTCCTTCCAAATTGGCTGGAAAGGAAACAAACATTTTTCAAATGGTGAAACCTTCCTTGAACTAATCTAAGAGTAATTAAGGGGACTACTCAATTACTTCTCACCATTAACTCTGCCAATGCCACTCTGCAGAGAATTCTGATCTATATACTTCATGATTACATAATAGTTTGCAAGTACCAGCACTGTTGCTATTTCAGAACTCATCAAGCTCCCACCAAGTATAGCAACCTTGTTAATCTTCCTTGGTACCAGTCCTATATCAGTAATCCCAGGAATCTGAAACAGTAAATGTATAGAACGATCAACAAAGAACACATAGAACAAGAGAATAGCAGCCACCGTAGCAATTTTAAATCATATGGTACAAACGTCAGGAATTGAGCCACAAGAATAGAGAAGAATTAACTGTTATTTGACCTCAAGAATCTCCAAAGCTAGAAAATTGGAAAGACACATTAATTCTGATATGAAAGTGCAATATATAGCTCAATCTTGATAAATTCTCTCAACAACTTTTCTCCTTTTGAATTAGAGCATGATGCAGATTATGTTCATTCGAACCAACAAGAAGATTTCTGTTGAGGTTATAACAGTTTTTCATCAAAATAAGGAAATTTAATTTTCTTTTTTTCTAAATAAGAGATAAAAGAAGTTTCACTTTCCAATTTAAACAATCCCAGATACATTTACTATATAAATACTCAAGAACACATTACATCTTTTTGAACCTTTGGAGTGCATAGAGAAGAAGTTTCACTTTCCAATTACAAACAATCCCAGATACTTCGATTATATAGACATTCAAGACCAGGTTAGATCTTTTTGAACCTTTGAAGTGTTTTGTTTTGCAAAGAATACATGCACTAAGCTCCTGCAACTATCAGATTGTCGAAGTTCATGTAAAGCTTCAGCTTCCTGTCAATATAAGACAAGTCATTGTTAATTCCATTTAGCCAACCATAGCAAAGAGAGATCACAAAGAGTATATCACCTTCCATAGTCCATTACGAGGGCCACAAAGAATACCATGTTCAATGACATCAATACAAACCAAGGGATGGATAACATTTGGATTTTGTTTCTGAATCTGAGCTCTGACAGAATTGAGCAATGTCCTAGCTTCTGCCAGAGGTGCTAATCTATCGGTTCTGAAAAGACTGATAGACCATGGTCTTTGACATTCTAATATATCCAAAGCCCATTGACAAGCTGATCCAAGCAACTGATCTGATGGAGATATAGCATCCACTAGGCACATATTGCAAGCTTCGTCTCCACTTATCCGCTTTGACGTCTGGAAACATTTATAAGGGAACCTACTTAGAAAAATCAGGAAAAGAAAGCTCAAAATGATAACTAGCATTCATCTGAGGGAAGTGATGGCTAATATTGGTTAGGTGAGATCTGCTTGCTTATGAAAAGTGTCGACTGTCTGGTACCTCACTTCACTATAGTCACACTGCTATTTTAAGCATGGATATGTTAAATCCTATCTGTTCTCTTGCTACTTTTCACACTGACAAAGAAATGATAGAAAAGGCAAAGAAGTCAAGGTAACTTGTTATTCTGCTCAATTTACCCAATTTTTAGCACTATGACAACCCATGACAGAGACTCTGTTACAAGGAAAGACGTAAAGATGTTGAGGCAACTCAACCATATATTGTATTACTAGATATGTTAAGCGTGAAAAAGTCACCCTAAGACCAAAAATAAAAAGAGGAATCCAAATAAGGTACCAGAATCATTTCAAGAGCCTTTGGAAGGCCAACCAGCCGAGGAAGCCGTTGTGTTCCTGAGATAAATTAAACTTTAGAATAATAATCACGTATAACTGTTGGCAAAAGTATCATCATTCTGCCTTAGCAACACAAGTTTCAATATGGTCTACAGTATACAACGCATATTTCACATGAAAGATTCTTTTTAAAAGAACGCAATAACAGAAAAAGACAGTTGTAGTTCACATAAATATTTTCTGTGCCAGAGAGAAGGCAAAATAAGGCAGTGTCCAGAAAATAGACTGCGCAATTTGTTTCACATGATTAGAGTGTTCCAATATTTTAAAATTGGTCCATGATGTCTCTAAGCATTTAGACATGGTTTAAGGTTACCCAACTATCTTTTGCCAGGAAACAGAGGTTTGAGTATTCTTTTACGGATTCTGCATCTTGGATCATGCTTACTGTTTAAATACCAAGTGTGTGTGATATCGTATTAATATCTTACTTCTTTTTTTGCAGTAAAGTGTACAAAATTTTGGGAATTTTTTTATTAAGTTAAGAGCAACAATCATTATTTTGACAAGGGATATGAACTCCCATACAATGCATCATGTGTAGCCAGTAAATACCATCTCGATGCAGAGAGATCTCATCCTTCTCAGATTCATTCGGCATGAGAAGACTTTAAACAATAATGTCTGTCATATACATGTCAACCAAAAGTTTTACAGTTTCTTGTTCATATGAAGTACGAAATGCAACATTTGAAACTAAATACTCAAAAAGATGGCATTACCTAAATAATGTTAACTAATTTCCAAAATGATTGGGTAATAACTGACTTAACACAGTAATATGCAATCACAAACATGAGAACAACAATACAAGATATCTCAGTTTTTTTTAAGAATGAACTGGACATAAGATTTGCACAATAACCTTTGAATGACACCAAGTCATAATGGAAAAGTAAATAAGTTAATTAAAAAAAAACAGAAATCTTCTCCTTATGTTACCTCCAAACCCAGGAAGAATCCCATACTGAAGTTCGGGAAGACCTAATTTTGAGGTAGATGTTGATATGCGAGCATGACAAGCCTAACAAATGCATTAGAACATTCGGTCAGATTCAATCATAGTTAGTACAATTGAGGGAACTCATTACACCTCAAAAGTTGTTTATTTCTATCAATATTTTATCCACATTATTTCTAATAAATAAGTCGCCTAGTCAGTCACATGCTAAATTTAACAAAATTAAGAGCCTAAAATCTGAGTCTAGAGATACACCAGTGGCCAACCAATTCTGTTGTTTCTGCAGAAAAGACAGAGCAGAACAGAATAGAAGAACACAAAAAAAAGCATACATTAGCTTAAAATAAACTATAACACACTCACTAGTGCAATTTCAAATCCCCCTCCCAAACAAAAACCTTCAACAGCAGCAACAATGGGTTTCCTTGAAGCTGAGATGCAAAAGAAATGTGGATTACTACGGAACCACAAGTTCATGAATAAAACAGAATAAAGGTTATCATAAGACATATACTCTGGGGACTACTAGTAACAGAGGTTTTTCCCACCGCGAATTAGTGGGAAGTTTGTGCTAATAGAAAATGATTTTCCCACTCATTCTCCACTGAACAAGCTCACAGGAAAATGCATGGTGGGAAACATATTCTCACTGTAATAATGGGAAACTTCCTATTTTTTCTGTATGAAAATATTACTATTTTTTCTTTTCTCACATATAAAATCAAAAAATATTTGTGGGAATAGCCCCCGAACATTTTTGGAAATTTCAATGGGAAAGTAGAGATGTTTTAGTAGTGAGGGAATACCTTCCAATGTGTCAGTGATAAAGTCAATTGACATAAAGCCAAGTTCTCTATGTGCTGCATAAAAACAGGGCTTCAAATGAGACGAAACTCATAACCGAGCACTCTGGAGAGAAACAACTAATCAGATGATGATCTTTCTTACTCTTTCTCTGTTGACTTCCACCAAAAGCTGTTACAACAAATCCTGCTGAGAAGTTTCCTCTTGAACCTGATACATTACAAGTATATTAATTTTCAACCATTAGAACAAGCTGATCTCAAAAAAATGAGAAAAGCCTTAAACATACCAGTAATGACAATTGCCTTCACACTATCTTTACGTATAGCTTCCTCAATCTTCTCTTTCAAGCTCAATACCACTAAGAATAACAAAATACAGCATATGAATAATCTAAAAAACCACGGCAACATCATTTTTCACAAGTAAATTTGCCAACAACAACATACCCTATGTAATCCCACAAGTGGCGTCCAGGAAGAGTAGAGTATATGCAGACCTTACCCCTACTTCATGAAGGTAGAGAGGTTGTTTCAAAATAACCCTCGGCTCAAGTGCAGCACATCAAAGTAGTTATGAGAAGGAAAAGACAATGAAGAAGACATAGCAACTAATAAGGAAAGCACTAGAGAGCATTCCACAAGTAAATTTGTCAACGCTAAACAAAGGAGCAGCACTTGATCACTCAACTACGACTCAATCCCAAAATAGTTCCCCTTAACCACATAAATCATCTATGTTTATTCTGCTCCATTGAGAATTGATGATAAATATGAACAGTTGAAGTTCATTTATTTACATCTTACAATTCAACTAATGAATGCTCGTTCCAATTCAGTCACTGAGTAAAGCTAATTAATGCAAAAGGAGTCCACTTCTACTCCAAAGCAGCTTCAAATCTTCTACAAATATGAAAAGAAAAATCTGCGGATGCAATGAACTTGCAGTGTGCCCACTACTTTCCGCTTGAACTACACATATACAATTAAATAATGACACAAAACATAAACAAACACTCAAAATCAGCCTCAGCTAACATGTAAGCACTCCAACTTCGAGAGTGCACATCTAGACACCTTAAATAGTCTCATTTGGCAACTACACACCCCAACTAGTCTCCTGAAACTTAAGTAACACATAAAAATTTTGAAGATGTTTTAGATGATCATTTTGCAAGTTGTAGAGTTCAACTGACACTATGAAGATGAGTTGAAGTGTGCAGATGTGTGTACTTAACATGGGAGTGTTCAATTCTGCTTTTTCGGACAAATTTGAGCATTTGTTTATCTATACGCCTCAAATAATTCCCCAAAAAAAAGTACTATTTTGCACTGATTGGCTCAAAATTCTGATACGCCGCTGCCAGCATCGACGTGAATTGATGAATTAGAAGGTAAGCAGATTAAAAATTAAAGTGATTGGAAGTATTGTTTGAAGAAAAAGAAGTACCGTCAACAGAAAGCAGATTGAGAGGTGGACGATTGATAGTGATAATAGCTACGCCATGTTCCCCGACCTCCGACAGAATTTTCCGGTCCGTCGATTTGCCGTCGTTTGCTCTCTGTTGCTTCTCCATGGACTGCTACAGTTGTAATGACAGAAGCTGATATTTTTGTGATTATGTAGTGTTTAATGAAATATACAGTAAAAGAATGACTAAAATATGAAAAAAGACAAACAAGTTAAAGTTTGTCAAAGCTTCGGACTCATGTGGGCTTCATTTATCGTAAACTGTGGTAATATATTTTCACATGTGTAGGGGTGGGCATAAAAACCGGAAAACCGAAACACTGAATCGAATTGAAATTTTTCAGAATTTTGGTTTCGGTATTTCGGTTTTCGGTTTGGTATTCGGTTTAATTTTTTGTATTTTCGGCATTTCGGTTTGGTTTTCGGTACATGTTACTTTGGAATTCGGTATTTCGGTTTAAACCGAAATATTAAATTATAATTTATAAATTATATTATATTTAATAATTATTAATATTAAATAATCTTTTTTTAAAAAATAAGAAACCCTAAGTTGAAATATCAAAGCCCATTAAGTTGAAATATCAAAGCCCATTAAGTTGAAAAATCAAACAAAAAATTGAAAAAATTGTTAAGTTTAAAAAGCCCACTAAACAGGCCCATTAAAAAACCGAAATAAAAAACCGAACCGAATTAACAAAAACCGAACCGAACCGAAATATTTCGGTTCGATATTCGGTACGCAATTTACAAAAACCGAAAAAACCGAAAAAAAAAACCGAACCGAACCGAACCGAAATACCGAATGCCCACCCCTACATGTGTGGTTGGAAATATGAAAGTGAACTCTTTCATATATGCTTATATATTGCATGTGTGCTTCTAACTTTCTAAATCTGTGTTTCGCTTCGTAAATAATGTTATTGAAATAGAAAGATTTTTTGACTTGTTTGAAATTGTTCCTATGTGTTGATGATGCAAAACTCCTTTCTTGTTTTGGATTCTTTTTGCTTTTATGATAGTATACCATCTCTGAGAGGTATAACATGATAGCGTTGATCTTGTTCTCCTCTCTTTTTACTCCATTGGACTTGAATTAGTTCTCCCTATGTCAAAGGAAATTATCCAAATCTTACGCATCACGAGCACCATTGAACATTGGTGGCTTGGGAGCCTCAACCTTGGCCCTCCTATCTCCATTGGACGATGTAGATCTTCTAGCTTCAATTCCTTCCTTAAGCACTTTCATCTCGGCCTTCGAGGTTTCAATTGTGTTTAATGCATACATGAGCCAACACTCCACGAGGTGATTGTTTCCTTCATCTCGTAATTTGCATGCTTACGTGTCTTCAACTTTTTGCGGTTATTGTCATTTTTCTCAAGGGTAAAGTCTTCAAGTGTCTTAAATCTGTCATTAACCCTATTCAAGCGTCTGCATAAAATCTTTATAGTTTGTCTTGTTGTATCAACCCTCTTAATCCATTTCATTCCAAGTGTAATGTTTACGAATTTTTTCTCATGTGCATCATCACTCGGCTCAGTAATCGGAAGTGAGTGGGATATTAGCACTTCACTTGGTGTAGGGGCGTGTTACAATTTCTCATTATTTATAAGATTCTTTCTCCCTTTTTTGAGTTTCATTCCACCATCCTACTCGGCGTTAGTAGTCCTAGCAACATTGATGTCTCTCTCATTAGCCATGCTCTTAATATATCGTGCAACACTTGATAACTTGCTCATGAATTTTTTAGGATCTTTTAAGCTTAAGTTAAGATTTTAATAACAAATCGTTGAGGAATGAAGAAAGACACAAAAGAATTATTTAAAGAAGTTTTTGTATTACTCAAGATTTGGAAGATTTGTCTTGTTTGATTATATTACAAAATACTAATAACTTAGGAGATAATATATAAATAATAATCATCATTCAAGTGCCTACATATTTACAAAAGAACTTTTCATGTAATCCATGAAATATTAACGTCTTCAAAGAAAATACTCCACATATCTCAAGAATATTTAAGTAAGAGCTATTTTCTTTTTTTCTTCTTCTTTATGTAAACCCTTCGCATGAACTTTATGACATATGATATTTATGTAATACTTATGTAACATAATAATTCGAGGAATCATCGTACTTGATTAAATTTATTATGTAAATGACAATAAATGGCTTAGCCAAGTCCTAGTCACTCAAAACCATCTACCCTTAGTCAAATTCGAACCACTCAAACTATCTAATTGTATTATATTTTATACTAATCTAAATTAGTCAATTTTCAATACAAGCAAAACGACTAATCAACTAGCGAGAAATAAAAAATAAAGTGCTCATAAGAAACATCATTTTGTTGAACAATTCAAAAAAGGCAATTACTAGTATATATCTTTTTGTTGATCATCTCTACCACAAAACAAAAAGAAAGCGCAATACACAGAACCAGCCATGGAGAATATACAGCACAAAAATCTCACTGTAAACGGCATAAATATGCACATAGCTGAAATTGGTGAAGGCCCATCAACAATACTATTCCTTCATGGTTTCCCTGAACTCTGGTATTCATGGCGTCACCAACTGATTTCACTTTCATCCAAAGGTTACCGCGCAATAGCACCAGATCTACGTGGTTATGGCGATACAGATTCTCCCCCTTCTCCTTCTAGCTATACCGTTTTTCATATTGTTGGTGACCTTATTGCCCTTCTAGATGCTCTGGGTCTCGATCAGGTTTGAGGCGAATCTAGAGTTTAAATTTCTAATATATTTGATAGTGAGTTTACGAAGTTAGTGATATGTATATTTGAGTAATTACAGGGAAATATAGGATTTAGTGAAAGTTAGTGTACTACTTAGTTCTCGTTAAGCAATAGAAACTTGAAGTTTGAGTTTTTGATGTTGTGATTTTTTGAACATGTATTTAAATGTAGTACACTTCATTCTACATGACGTCCTACATGTATCCTGTCACATGGAACATAGAACATGTATATGTATGTGTGTTCGTTCAATTTTATACAAGTTTAAGTGTTTACTCCTGTGATTCCAAAGTTGGAGGACATAGACATCACTTGAGACCAAGTTAAATGTCATATTTATGTACCATGTCTAAAAATAAGGTTCCCCTTTAGTAGAGTTCTGTATATCTAAGTGTATAGTATAGTTCGAGTAATTACAGGACGATCTAGGATTTACATACTGTGGTGCACAAGTCAACTAATTATATATGGAGGACACATCAATTAATGGATGTACTGTATGGATGATTTTGTATTTTTTGTTTTAACTTTTTTATGTAATAGGAAGTTAACCTTTTATAGTAGGTTAGCCAGCATTTTTTCTAGGTTATTAATTGATGTTTATTATTGCTTATCACTCTGAAAAAAAATGCTTATTCCATTTCTTTGATGAACACAAACTTTTTCACAGATTCTGCTTTCACATTTGCTTGAGCGTCAAATACCCTGGATATAATTCATCTTCAAATATGATTCTGTCTATTTGCCACCTAAAGTGAGTGTTTTGTGGCGTTGTAGAAATGATTGTACAGGAAGGAACTAGATACATTAGAGAGAGAAAAAAGATGATAATGATAAATTATTAAAGTTAGGGTATAAGCAGGGGCTTCTAGCGGGGTGGCTTTTCTAGATGTTCCAGATTTAAGCCTCCAACTCTATGTTATAGCCTTCAGGAGTCACATAGGCGCTCCTACCAAGTAGAATAGTTATGATATTTCCATCAAGATCAAAGTCTAAGAAGACATTATGTTGAACGATTCGCACCGACTTGACTGGCATGATAGATGGATTGGTAGTTTCTGTTATTTTCAGTTAGGACCTTGTCTCCTTTTTTATCTTCCACTCTCTTTGTAATTTGCCCGTAATTATGTTAATACTTGACCTGATTGTATAATGATTAGTGCATAGTTGGAGTTCCAAACAGTGGTTGCACATGCATTTTTTATATAAATATTTTATTTGCCTCTTTGAATTAGGTGTTCCTTGTTGGACATGATTGGGGTGCTGTTATAGCTTGGCATGTATGCCTTTTGCGACCTGATAGGATCAAAGCACTGGTTAATATGAGCGTTGTCTTCCACCCCAGGAACCCCAAGAGAAAGCCTATTGAATCTATGCGTGCTGTCCTCGGGGATGATTACTATATTTGCAGATTTCAGGTTTCTTGCAGCATCCTTCTCTCCTTTGTTTTTCTTCTATCAACTGTTACATTATTTTCCGTTAGCTCCATTAATTTCAGCTTGGATAAAGGAGGGGATGTTAAGTTGACCGGAGACTCGAAATAGTCTAATGGAGGAAAATATATGTAGTTCATTCACATAGGGGACCTCAATTAAAAATTGTCTGAAAAAGTTTAAGCTAGTGTTTGACCAGAGATTTTGGGAGTAGCTATTAAAAAAATTATCTTTAAATATCTGACCGTGAAAATGTGATCTTCATATATTTTCTAGTTTTGGGACTTCCACTTATATACTTATAAAAATTCAAGTAATATGCATGTTCAAATATAACTTCAATTTTCAAAATCACAACTTCGAAAATTCAAATTTTCAAGTTTCAACTTCAAAAACAGGAGCTAAGGATTCATATAGCTGCCTGCAACTAATTACGGATTGAAGAGATTTTTTTATGATCTTCCTTACTGCATGCACTTACGGATAAAGTGAAGATTTTGGTGATATCATTGCTTCCAATTATTTTATGTCAAATAACTTTTGTGGAAATTCAATGTTCGAATTGTTTTGAGTGCTCATATAGGTTCTGCTATTCTGGGACTTCAAATATGTGATATCTGGCATAAGGTTTCTGAATTTGCTGTCTGCCTTTCGTAAGCTATGTTATTACTCCTTCGGTTTCAATTTGTTTGTATAGTATTGACTTGATATGAAGTTTAAGAAAGTATGGAAGACTTTTAAATTTTGTGGTCTTAAACTAAAGATATTAGAATGTACCAAAATGTTCTTTAATCTTGTGGTGTTAAATATGTCATTTGGAAAATTGGAATTAAAGAGTTGCCTAGAAGGAAGGAAGCATTGTTTTTTTAAACGAACTGAAAAAGGAAAGTAAGAGTCCATGCTTATGATTATTGTCCAGAAGTAGCTGTTGATGCAATTTTCCACTGCACTGCGCACAAAATTTAAGCATTGTTCTGGTCAAGACGTAAAAGACACTCATCTTACTCTGTTTCTTGAATTGTAACTTAGGATCCACACCATGATAAAATACTATCCTCATGATTAGACCGAGTCCCTTTAGATTTTATAAAGTACTCATTAGTGTCCCCATTCTCACCATTCAGCTTTGTTCTAAAAATTTGTTAAATATTTTTTCAATTACTATGCTATCGTGATTTTGATTGCTTAATCCAAGTAAAGTATTTTCTTTTTTTGTATGCTTATATAGGAAACTGAGGAGAACAGAAACTTTTTTCACTTGTATTTGTGTAAAAAGAACATGCTATTTGCATAGGTAGTTCGCAAATTTTTTGGGAAGCTCTGTGTTAAGAACTTATACTTCTTTAGCACCATCTTGTTATATAGAATTTTTATGACCTTTTGATTTATCATTTGAAGAAAAGGGTCTTATGTTAGAGTTAAATCATAAAAACAAAAGAAAAACCTAGCTGTTACAAATTTGATGAATTCCGGTGGTTCTCCCTCATCGCTGAAGACGTTATTTAATCATCGCTGCTGAAATCACCCTTTCAAATGTGTTGTTTCTTAGGAATATGGAGAGGCAGAAGAGGAGTTTGCTCGTGTTGATACCGCTAGACTAATCGCGAAATTTTTAACATCACGCAATCCAGCTCCTCTTCGTGTGCCTAAAGAGAAAGGATTTGGGGGTTCACCACATACTCCCATTACATTGCCATCTTGGTTGTCAGAAGAGGATGTCAACTACTATGCCAACAAGTTCAGACAGTCAGGTTTTACTGGTGGATTAAACTACTATCGAGCTATGGACCTGTGAGTTGCCTAATCATTTTTTTAACCAAATGACCTATTTGTTCAAGAACTCTTAATTTTATTTTTTGCTCAAATTTTTTGTGGTATTGTTTCTAAATGAGAACTATGAATGGTTCGGGGTAAAATTTATTAACTGAGAACTAATCCTCGTCGTCTTGGTAAATAACTCAACATTTAACCAAGTGCAACATTTAACCTTTTTGTAGCATGAGTGTTAACAAACAATAGCAGACAATATTATGCTGATTTTAGAATATATATACATTAAATACCTAGTTTTATGAAGAGATCACGGGTTCACAGGCCCCATATTTTCGCCTATAAATTCACCCGGGATATCATGGATCAACCTAATAGTTTTATGTTCTGATACCTGCTTATAAGCAAATGTTACTTTACGAAGCTGATGCAACCTAATATACTCACTTCAACTGAACCCGGTATCTTCAACATGCAACATAGAGATACATGTGTATAAGAGACTAACCAACCTCATATTTATCATAGGATTGTTATCTTTTATCCCATCAAACAAACAACCCCGTAAGTCTTTTATGTATACAATTATATACAATGCATGATAGCTGTTTGTGTGGCCATTTTATTATTGTTTTATTTTTAAATGTTTCAGAAACTGGGAGCTGACCGCGCCATGGACCGGTGTACAAATTAAGGTCCCTGTTAAGTTCATCGTAGGGGATGTGGACCTAACTTACAATACACCTGGTGTTAAGGAATATATCCACAAAGGTGGTTTCCAAAAAGTGGTGCCATTCTTGCAAGAAGTAGTTATCATGGAAGGAGTTGCACACTTCATCAACCAAGAAAGACCAGAAGAAATTAATGACCACATATATGACTTTTTTCAAAAGTTCTAAGGTGTCTGTAATTTTAACTTTTTATCATGGATTGCTTTGTTGCTTTGAATCTTTTTTCAAGTCTTTTTATGTGTGTGGGATAAAGGGCACATGGTCTATCGGAAATAGCCTCTCTATCCCAAAAGGTAGAGATAGGTTTGCATTACCATCCTCATACCCCACTTGTGAATTACACTAGATATGTTGTTATTAGAATATAAGACCAGTTTATGTATCTTAAAACTTCAAAGCTTTTACTAAAGAATTCAGCTTTTCTGGACTATTTTTAATTTGGTAACTATGGACAGAATCAGACTTGTTGGACTGGAAATGGAAACTTCTAAGAAATTAAAAGAAAGGAAAATCCGAATGGGATGGTTATTCGGTCATTGAATGAACTAACATTCAATCAGATATTAGTTAGTTGGGTTTTTTTTGTATCTATCTTGTTCTATTCAACATTCAAGTGTGCATGCTTAAGTGAGCATGTTCAGAAGAATTATGTATAATGTGGTGATTCTTGACATAAGATTGAAAAGGAAGAAGAAAAGCAACGGGCATTTTTTTCAAAGTTGCTGCACTCGGAGTTGTAGTGGGGTGATACGTATTTTTTCATTATTAATTAGAGGTCTCAAATTCAAGCAATTTTGTCAAGTAACTCATTCATTTCAATTTGTATCAATCAACTACACTTCGACACCAAGCTAGCTGGGATCAAGGTAATCCATACAAGGTGGGGTACATCGACTGCTTTTTGAACTTTTGATGAAATTTCATATAGACACTCAGATTATGATATGTTCCGATTGAGCAACCAAACAGCCGAACACATGATAAAAGTATTCCTATAGACACTTTCGGCATAGAATGAAAGAACCTTTTCCTGTGTTCTCAAGTCTTATTACGTAGATTAGTTAACTAAATAAAATATGTCACCTTGTTTTATACACATTAACCTCGATTTGAACAGACATGAGGCTTTACAGCTTATCGAGGTCACGTTTATAACAGACCACTAAAATATGGCACTCCAGTTTGTGGCAACCAATAATCTCCTAGTAAGAAGCTAGAAACTGTGATATTAGCAGCATCAGCAGCATCAATAACATGAAAACCAGGCCAAGTGACTCTGGCACTGGTGTTAGAACCTGGCCCTGTATTATTAAACTCTGCATAATAACTCGTATTGAGTGCAAAATCCCCTGACCATTCTCTCCATCCTAACGAATTCACAAATCCATCGATGAAACTTTGTGCATAGATAGTCCTTGAGTACTCCTTCCAAGGCCTACCAAGGTACGTTTGTGTGCTACTGTTGCTGAATTTTAAGTCATCTGCTGGTTTTACAGTGCAATTTTGAATTGAAATTCCAGTATTTTGATTCGGATCTGTTCTGCCTTGTGCTGTGATTGCATTGAACTGATTTTGTAAAGGGAGTTTTGGGTATATGTTGGAATTCTGGAAAACTGCAGCAGCGTTTCCAAATATGAAATCGACTGTGCCATAAATGTCACATTCTCTGTAAAATTGTCTGAGTGAATGTACATATAATGTGTCTTGGTACCCTTGGAAGCTGCAGCTATAAAATGTGGATAAATCTGCACCATTTCTAACTGCAACTGCTTGGTGATTTATTGCTCCTGCTGTGTTTTGGAATGTTATGTTAACTGCAACAAATCCTTGACCAACCACAGCTGTTGATAAAGAAGAAACATGTTAAGAAATATGGATCTAAGTTTTCTTTGGTTTCTCACCCATTGTCTAGTATGACAATACCCCTTTCAGGCCCCGACTAATCTAGATATGCACTGCGTAAATAGCATTGAAGGAAAGGTGGGGTTAAGGTTTGCATACACTCAGCCTCTCTTGAGCCACTTGTAGGTATGTATTTGGTATATTGTTATTGTTGTTTGTATCATTCGAATCTGAGACCTGTGGTGAAAGGATCTTATGCATCCCACGACAATCCTTTGTATGGACTTCAGTCGTTTGTAGTATATAGGAGTGAATTTTAACTCATCATAACAAGTTAATTACTCATTTCGTCCATCTCTACTTGTCCACCATATTATTTTGAGATGTTAACAATACTTGTGAAGTTCATAAAAGCAATGAATAGTTTACTACGTTGTGTCTATTTTACCCTTGCTATTAAATACTTCTTCCTCCGTCCCATTTTATAATGTTAGATGATTTATACTTAATAAGGGTGAATTGGTAAAATTACTCTTATCATTTATAGTTTTTAATTTATGTGTCAAGTCAATAATGGCAACTATTGTTGGACAGTGGGAGTAAGTACTAGTTTACTCATGTTACTGATTAGTGCTTAGTTATTATGAGATTGTACTTCAACTACATAATGAGTGACTTGATTGTATAAATATTTATTACGTTGTTGGTGTATAAAATTTAAACTCCAAGAAAATAGAATTTAAGTTATATGCATTGATAATATAAAGAATCTTTACAACATCAGTTCTTTTAGTTCAATTTAACATGATACAAAGATTATTGCTTCGTTTTAGGTTATTACATTAGCTTTGCTTATAACGAGTTGCCTACCATTGTACATCATTTTAACCTGTAGGTTGCAATTTTCACATATAGCAAATACAAAATTTATATTTGTATATTATAACAAAATTTGCATAATTGTGCTCCATAACAAACATAAATATGTATAATTCGTTATACATATACAAAGAAACCAATTGTATAATTCGCTATACATATACAAAAGAAAGCAGTTGTATACAAATTAATTATATAACTTGTGTATGTATAAAACGAGAAAGAGAGAAAGACAAAATAAAATTGGGTAGAGGAATGTTTGTATTGTATAGTTATAAGTGTATAAGACGAAGATATTTGTATTTGCAAGTGTATATACATTTTTTTTCTCACTTTATATAAACAGAAACACAATTTATATATTTCATTTTTGTTTTTATAAGTGATAGAGGCGAGCGAGATATGGATATGTATATATACAATTTTTTCTCGCTTTATACAAACAGAAACACATTTTATATACTTTTATTTGTATAAAAGTGAGAGGAAACGAGCGAGAGAGGGAAAGTGGCGAGCGAGAGTTTGAGGGAGAGAGGTGACTAAAAAGCAGTTTGCTATAGGATACAATTAAATTAAAGTATGATTATAACATTTAATTTGATTTATTAGTTTGCTATTATATACAATTTTTCCTTATATATATGAGTTTATGTTTTGCTTGTATTGTATATAATATATACATTATCAATTCTTGTTTAATGTAATTTCACAAGCGGAGTGTACGTAGATCTTTTCATGCTCAATATGTTATAACTTGAAAAATAGAGTAATTATGGAGGTACTTACCAAAAGTAGAAGAATTAAATGTAGTATATCCATCAACATTGTAGCTATGGTTGCCTGTAATAATAGTTTGGTTGATACCATCACCAATCATCATCAAATACTTCTTGTTTTTGGCAATTGAAACATATTCCTCATACACACCAGCAGTAATATATATGAGAAAATAGCCTTTGGAACCATCTGTATTATTTGGAGCAATTGCCACAGCATCATTTATGGTACTATAATTCCCACTTCCATCTTGGCTTACAATTACAACATTACTCACCTTAACATGGTCATCATATTCCTATGTCAAAGTTTCAAAAAGTTAAAAAAAAATATTAGGAATATTTTTTTGGAAAAATCACATAAATATGCTACATCAAAAAAATATTTACTATTTATGTCAATATAATTTTTCTAACTAAATATAACAATTTTTTGGAATGAAACAATTGTACAGGCGCTTGCCTCTTTCTCTGCATTTTTCCGCTTACTTCTCTTCTTTTGTTTCTTCTTTTTCTTTGTCGTCTCTTTCTTTGTCTCTTTATCTTTCTCCTTTTTGATTCTTCTTCTTTAAAAATTTATTCAAATATTCGTTTTTGTACACATTTTTTCATTTTTATCCAAAAATACGATAAAAATAGTAACAGAATGATAAAAAATTTGCACAAAATTATGTTCTCAAGCAGAAATTTCAAATCTAGAAAATTAAAGCAGCAAGAACTCATCAATGATGGTTATTATAAAACTTCTAATTTTAAATTTATTATTTGAATTTTATGAATTTGTAATTAATTTTGATAGATTGTTCTAACCAAATAATTGAAAATGTCGTTTGGGGATTATATATCAATTTTAAGTGGGTTTGATTAAGTTTATAAGTGATTTTAGGAGAAATATTAGATTGAAGGTCAAAAAAGGTTAATTTTATGAAACTAAATCACAATTGTATTAAAGTTGTATTATATATGAATTTAAATTAAATTAAAATCATAAACAGTGAATTATATTCAAGAATAAAAGTTTAATTCAGTTTATAGATTATTTTTATGTGTTTCATTTTCATTTATTCTTAAGTTTATCTTCAAATTCAATTTTAATATCGTGTAATACATTTTTAATGCAAATTTCATTCATTTTGTAGTTTGTTATTTGTCACTGTTAGATTACTTATTTAATTTATTATTAATATAAGTTTAATTCACTCTATAGATCATTGTCTTGTCTTCTTTAGTTACATTTTTCATTCATGCTTAATTACCTCTTCTAATTCAATTTTAGTATTTGTATAATACACTTTTAATGCAAATTTCATTCAATCTGAAGTTTATTGGTTGATTTGATACTATTGAATTTCTTGCTTAATTCATTATTGATACAAGTTTAATTCACTTTATAGATTAATGTTTGGTCTTTCATTAGTTACGTTTTTTATTCATGATTAATTCTCTCTTCCAATTCAACTTTAATATTTGTTTATACACTTTTTATATAAGTTTAATTCATTTTACAGTTTATTGGTTAATTTGTTACTATTAAATTATTTGTTTAATTAATTATTGATATAAATTTTATTCAATTTACAAATAATAAGATGCTCTTTTGTTTACCATATTTTGCATTTAATTTAGTTGCTTCTCTTTTTTTTGGGAGATTAAAAAAGAGCTAATAAAAGAAGTGGGTATAGAGAAGAGAGGAAAAAGAGTGCAAGAGAGACAGGAAAAAAAAAGAGCGAAAAGGAGAGAAAAAAAAAGAGCGACAGAAAAGAAAAAGAGCGAGAGTTACAATTTAATAAAATATACAATATTGTCATATATTGCTATAAATGGTAATAATTAATAAATATATTTAAAATAAGTAATTATTTTTTAAAAGAAATTCACTCAAGTAATTAATCCTATTTTTTTCCATACGTAAACGTACACTTAAATTCACATTAAAAGATTGTGATGCAGGCAATTTACCCTAATGCATTTACCGATGGCTATTTTTACAACTTGAAATTCGTGACCAATAGGTTGCACGTGTATAACATTATCATTGTTCTAGCGCTCCTTTCAATGTAGCAAGTATAATGCTTTTTAGAAATTACGATTGGCTAGGAAGTTTTTTTCCCCCATAGCTTGGAACTTAGACCTAAGATCACTTAGAAGGAAGTTATCGTTGAAGACCTAAAATTTATTACAACTAACGCAAACTTAGCTAAAGATAGGGCACAATGAAGGGAAAAAATTTATTACAGTGATATCTTCTAGTCGGGAATAAATTTCAGTCTTGTTAGAGGACTTCTAATATTATTATTAGTATTATTATATATATTTACATATACTTCCACATTTATATTTATTTGTCATTTTGAGCTTAAATGCAACGGAAATTCATATAGCCGATCACAATTTTGATATATATATATATAATGGTATGGGTTACTCACCAAGATTTGGTCAGCAGCTTGTTGCAAGAGCTTTCTCCTGCTAATTGTTTCAAATATAGCCCTATTTCTTTCTGACATTTTCAAAGGCAAGTGGCCATTTCTGAAAACTAACTTCTTTTGAGTAATTTTTGTTCCTTTTTTGTCCTTAGGAACCCAACCTTTTGTGAACAAGGCTAAAGAGATACTATGAAGTTTTGTGTCATTAATAAGAGGGGTTAAAATGTCATTTCTCAAACTCCAAGGATCAAAAGAGGTACTATTAATTTCTTGGAGACCATCTAAACAAGTTTGTGTATTTGTCAAAATGGCACTTAACAAAGTTTACAAATCCTCTGCTTCCAAAATTGGCAAAATCTTTGAAGTTTTATTAACTGTTTTGAATGTTGTTGAGAGATAATCTTTGTTTAAATCAGCTAAAAAATAACAATCTTGGAGGGCGTGAATTGTGGAAATCGATAGATTTTTTGATCGTCTAAGGTATTTTTGAACAATCGAAATAAATTTACGAACGTTAGATAAAGATTTGTGAACTGAATATCGACCATAGTCATAGATATTACTATAATTCCCAGTTGTTGGTAGAATTGATTTGCAGAAATTAGGGAAATGGGTATTTTTGCAAATGATGGAAGGAGAATTATCATCATTAGCAGAAGATTGAGAAAATGATAAAAACAGAAAAAATATCATAAAATGAGCCATGATGAAAATCTTAGGATTATGATAATTGGACATGATATATTGATCTCTAAATTAAATGGTGATTATTGTACATAAAAGTGTACTAGTGAACTTACTATATATATAACAAATAATTGAGATTTGGAATAATTTATTAGTGTTAATTTGTTTATGGGGCAATGGAGAGTCATTCAATACGGATAATTTATAACCTTATATAATGTACATCTAAATTTTGAATTTGTGACTAATGGATAGATTTTAATAAACATAATAGAAAAAAATATAGTTGACTCATATGACTTGAAACTTCTTAATCTTTCAAAACAAGGTTCATTAGGGGAAGGGGTGCATCGATTTCTTGTATGCGTTGATGTATAATTACATCCAACATATAAATATTAACATGGTATCAGAATCGGTAAAAGTTTTGATATCGAATTTCACTGTTATTTATTATCAAAAAGAATTTTCACGTGCTTGCTCATAAAAGAAAATCAATCATGTAGGTAAGGGGACGTGTTGTATATAATAAATATGTGTTATTTCTAGCAACTTAAATTTTTAGATGAGACATCAACACTAGGGGTGTACAAAATCGAATCAAATCGCAACTCGAGTCATAAAAAAAATTCGACTAGTGATTTGGTTTGACTTGGTTTGGTGTTGGAAAAAAAATCCGACTATATTTGGGGTGGTTTGGTTTCAACTAAAAATAACCAATCCGAGACCAAACCAACCCAATAGTATATATATAAATTCAATATTTTATATGTAAAAATATTTATTTTGATATAATTTTTAAATATCTCTTATACTTTTGCATAGTTTTTATCTTTTATTATATTTATTTCATGTTTGGAAGTTAGAATTCTTAATGATCTAAAAATTATAGTTCATATATGTTGGTGATAATTAATAAAGTTTAAATAAAATCAAATTAATACTAATGCAAAAAGTAAATAAATTCAACACTAAGAATGACAATAATATTGAATATTTGTTTTTTTAGTTTTACATAGATTTATACATGATCTAATTTTACTTTCTTTTAATATTTAGTCATGTAACTAATACTTTCTAAACTTATTTTAGCATCACTTCGTACTTTAAATTATGATCAATTTCATTATGACTTATTAATTTGCAATATTTTTTTACGCGATTTTATTATTTTGTTGTTGGATATTTAAGAAGCATCAATCATATCATATTTTTGTTATTTTCTTCAGAAATAACTTAGATAGTTGCATTTTGGTAGGACTAAAGAAATATTTGAAGTACAGGTAAATTATATGTTTGTATGAAAACTTTATCGAAAAAACTTGAAGTTGAAATATCCGAGTTCTATTGGTTTGATTTATAAATTCTAAAATCCAACACAAATGATTTGTTTTTATATTTGAAAAACCCTGAACCAATTCGATCATGTACACCCCTACGTCACACACATCTAACATATATATAGTTCGTATGAATAAATAATTATAATAAATTAATAAAAAAGAATTACTATAATTGAACTACACTATTCCTAGTTGGATACTTAAAATACTAATGTGTATCACAAGACAAGAACATGAAATTTGCCTCCCTTTTTTTAGCCTAAATAAATGCCTTTAAATTTGCCTTGAAATATTAATAGCTCATGATTTTGTAACGTAGAGATCAAATATACGACATGTTATAACAAACTAAAATAAATTGATCATATAAAAATAATTCCACAGTCACAACATATAATTTAAAGAGATGTTTACATTTTAACTTATAACGTAACCAAAATTAATTTTGTTTTTTCCGTTTTTACTCAAATTGACTTAGATTGTATTTAATTTGAAAGGTAGAACACTTCCCATAAATTTCTTCTTCAATCCATTCACAAAGATTGTTGCTTGACAAAGTCGATTTGTTGTTAGCACATGAAGTTCAAATTGTGATTATAGTATTGATTTTAATATTAGAAAGTTAAGCTATCATTATTTGAAAAAAAAAACTTAGAAAAATGGGCTTGAATGTGAAATTATTTGATTTTAACATATTATAATATATAAGTAATATCAAAATTAAGTATATACTTTTAATATATGAATTATCCAACAACTTCTAATTCATACTAATAAATATTGTTTAACATGATCAAATAAGTACGTAGTTTAATTGATTAATTGATCTAAAATTAAATGGACTATACTCATTGAGATGCTAATAATGTCGTAAATCTCATTGAGTAATTCTTTATATGCTTACATTTTAACATTTTATATTTTTTAAGTAAAAGTTCTGATCATAACAAGTTTACAACTTTATGCCTAAAAATATACATATCCACGAGAGTGGTTTATTGACTACTTTTTTTTTTGTTAGTTAGTTTAGTAAATGATCCATCATTATCTTTTTCGTTTTCTATTTACATATTATAACCATTTTATATCACGATCTAAAGATTTTTTTGAGCAAATTAAAAATCTTATGAGAAAATGCTAGCTCACCTTCTAAAATGTTGCAAGTTATTGTAAATTTTTAGATAAAAGACTAATGTATTGTTCGTAAATTTAAGCAATATATGAGTAAATGTAAGATTTTATCAGTCTAACATTATATGAAAAGATAATTTTTCGAGGCCTAAATTTGCACAACTTTTTTTAAAAAAATTAAGGATACCATTGAGGTTAAGTTAGTAATTACACTTAGCTGTTAGTGTAGTTAGTTAGTTATCATTTTTAATTAATTAGTTAGGGTCAGAAGTTAGTTACATTTTTTGTTGGTTATATAACCACTGTGCAGTTTTTCAATTTTGGCATTCAATGAGAAAATAACACACACGTTTTCAATGCTTCTTCTAATCAAGCTTTCATCCATGGAGGTTTTCAGCTTCCTTCAACATTGACATGGTATCAGAGCAGGAACGTTTCTGATTTTCTTGCTTCTTTCTTCTTCAATCTGCGCATCAGATCTTCACATTTCATCTTCTGCAAATTTTTGAATTTTTCCTTTGAGACATAAATGACAAATTCTGCCTCTACGGGCACTGGATTAGACAGTGTTCCTCCTTCTGGGATTGATGCAGGGAGTCCCTTCTACATTCATCCCTCAGATAATCCTGGAGCCGTACTTGTACCAATTCCTTTTAATGGTACTGGTTTTCATTCATGGCGCCGTAGTGTACTTCGTTCCTTGTCACTGAAGAACAAGCTAGTGTTCATCAATGGTGAGTGTAAGAGACCAGAGGTGAATCATTCCAGTTATCATCAATGGGTGAGGTGTGATGATATGGTCACTTCATGGATTCTCAATTCTCTAGATCGAGATATTGCTGGTAGTGTTGAATATGTCAATGATGCTTTGGAATTGTGGACAGAACTGGAGGATCGATATGATCAGGCAAATGGAGCAAAATTGTACCAAACTCAAAAGGAGATAAATGACCTTAATCAAGGTATTCTCGACATCACAACGTATTACACTTGTATGAAGAGATTTTGGGAGGAATTAAACAGTTTATGTGTTTCAAGTCAGTGTAGTTGTGTGTGTGTGTGTGTGGAGCTAAAGCCAACGTTCAGAAGGTAGAGCAAGACAGACGTTTGATTCAATTTCTGATGGGTTTGAATGTGGTATATACTACGATTAGGGGAAGTATTTTTATGATGAATCCATTACCATCCTTGGCACAAGCTTTTGCCTTACTGGTACAAGAGGAAAAACAACGAGAGTTTAAACCAAATAATCAAATGTTTACTGAGAATAGTTCTCTAGCTGCAGTTTCATCAAGTTCAGGAGGTAGGAGTTTTCAAACAAATTATTCTACCTCCAACACAACACCAAGAGGAAGGCCTTTTTGTGATTTTTGTAAAAGTCCAAGACATGTTAGAGCAAAGTGTTACAAGTTGCATGGCTATTCATCTAATGACACAAATGGTCCTGTTCGTGATCAGCACAATCCAAGGCATAACAATAAAGGAAGAGGTGCATCAGCAAACTCTGTAAGACTATCTTGTGATGGAGATGCTAGTGAGCAGACAAAGGAATCAAGTTCAACCTCTTGTAATGATCATCCTCAAGGAAATGAGAATATCAGTATCACCAAGGAACAATATGATCAAGTTTCTCATCTGCTGAATCAGTTTCAAAATGATGGAGTATGTGGTTCTATGAACTTTGCAGGTGCTTTTGCTTGTTCTTTTTCTCCTGCTTATATTAAACTTTCATGTGAGTGTTTCAAAACAAAGACTGACCTATGGATTCTAGACTCGGGAGCTTCTCATCACATGACTTTTAACAAAAATAACCTTGTGAATACAGTAAATCTTCCTTATCCTATGTTAGTTAGATTACCAAATGGATATAGAGTCAAAATCACAATGGTTGGTAATGTACATCTTACACCTCAAATCATCCTGTCAGGAGTATTGTATGCTCCCTCTTTCAAGTACAATTTAATCTCCATCAACTCTCTTGTAAACCATCTTTAATGCACTGTCTCTTTTTCTAACACTTCTTGTCTGTTGCAGGCCCCTTCACTGAAGAGGCCTCTGGAAATTGGTAAGATGCATGATGGCCTTTACTTCCTCTGCTCAGACTGCCTACAAAAGAATTCACATGCTCAACATCATTCCTCTTCTCTTTACCCTCTATCCAGTGATAAAGTACAATGTAAATCTCTCTCATGTAATTCTCATTCAAATGCGATAAATTCTTCTCTTGTTGGTAATAAAGACAATGTTGCTGACAACTCTTTTAGTTCTAATTCCTTTCCTAATGATAGTGTGGATTTGTTGTAGCATTATAGACTTGGACATGTACCTTTTGTGAAGATGAAAAATATATCCTCCATACCAGTAAACTTCTCATCAAAACAACCTTTCTTCTGTCCTATATGTCCCATGGCAAGACAATCCAGATTACCCTTTCC
This sequence comes from Solanum lycopersicum, assembly GCF_036512215.1. Taxonomy (NCBI): domain Eukaryota; kingdom Viridiplantae; phylum Streptophyta; class Magnoliopsida; order Solanales; family Solanaceae; genus Solanum; species Solanum lycopersicum. The sequence continues at coordinate 3,144,671 of NC_090805.1, forward strand.
ACCAAAAACTCACACCACTACTGGTATTTTTGAACTATTACATGTTGATATTTGGGGCCCATATCAAACACCAACTCATGACAACTTCAAGTATTTCATTACCTTAGTAGATGATTTTAGTAAATCTACCTGGACACATCTTCTAAGTAGTAAAAGCAATGCTTTTCATATCCTTAAAGCTTTTATACTCATGGTTGAGAACCAGTTCAACACCACTGTTAAAACCATCATATCAGATAATGGTTTAGAGTTCACTAGCAACGAAACCATTTTGTTTTTCCAATCCAAAGGAATCATTCATCAGAAATCTTGTCCTTATACTCCTCAACAAAATGATGTGGTCGAAAGAAAGCACAAATATATCCTTGAAACAACAAGGGCTCTTCTTTTCCAGTCTAAACTCCCAGTGAAATATTGGGGTGAATGTACACTTGCTTCCACATATCTTATAAATAGACTACCTTCTTTTCATCTCCAAAATAAAACTCCTTATGAAATTTTATATAAACACAAACCTACCTACTCACACTTAAAGAGTTCTGGATGTTTATGTTATCCTACTAGTCCAAAAGCTCACAGAACTAAATTTGATCCCAAAACCATACCACATGTGTTTGTTGGATATCCTTATGCTACAAAGGGTTATAAAGTCTTGAACTTATCCACTAAGAAAATCCATGTCTCAAGAGATGTAATTTTTCATGAAACTATCTTTCCTTTTGTCATGTCTAAAGATCCTACTCACTTTCCAAAATTTCCTTTTCATTGTGTGTCTCTTCATGATTATCCAATATCATATGATGATCAAAATCATTCCAGTAATGAAGCAACCACTGAGGCTCCTAACACATCACCTCCTCCCTCCATATCACCTGCTCATATCACACCTGAAAATCCACTACCCATACCACAGCTTAGAAGATCCCAAAGACTACATAAGACTCCTGTATATTTGTCTGACTATGTTCACAATGTACCATCCCCAACTGTTTCAAATTCACAACCACCTTTTCCATCCTTGAGTGCCCTTTTTACTCTTAAACATCATGTGTCTCCTGATGTCTTTAATTCTGATAGTCAGTCTTTTGTAATGAATGTCTCTCATGATTGTGAACCTAATTCATATGATGAAGCATCTATCGATCCTGCATGGCAAAAGGCTATGACACAAGAGTTTCTTGCCCTGCATGACAACAATACTTGGACTCTCATAAACCTTCCAAAGGATAAGAAACCTGTTGGTTGTAGATGAGTTTATAAGGTCAAACACAAGGCTGATGGAAGTGTAGAAAGGTATAAAGCAAGGCTTGTATTAAAGGTATATACTCAACATCATGGCATAGACTATACAGAAACTTTCTCACCTGTGGTCAAGATGACTACTGTAAGAACACTTATTGTTGTTGCTGCAAAGAAACAGTGGAACATACATCAGCTTGATGTTAACAATGCCTTCCTACATGGAGATTTACATGAAGAAGTGTACATGGACATACCACCAGGTATAGTCACTCCTCACAAGATTTTGGTTTGCAAACTTAACAAGTCATTATATGGTCTAAAGCAGACTAGTAGGCAGTGGTATGAAAAACTGACTGAAGCACTACACACAAGAGGATATGAACATTCTCTTCATGACTATTCACTGTTTTACAGGAAAAGAGGTGCATCTAATGTCTTTCGAGGTGTTTATGTAGATGATATTTTACTTACAGGAACAAACACTGATGAAATTGATGAGCTCAAAAGGTTCCTTGACAATCAGTTCAAGATCAAAGATCTTGGCAGATTACATTATTTTCTAGGCCTAGAAGTCTTGTACAAAGATGATGGAATTTTGATTTCTCAGAGAAAGTTTGTATTGGATCTTCTCAAAGAGTTCAATTGTGATCACATGGCTCCTTTATCTTCTCCACTAGATCCAAATATCAAGCTAAGATCTCATGAAGGGAAAGTTCTGGATGATCCTACTTACTATAGAAAACTAATTGGCAAGTTGAATTTCCTTACACATACTAGGCTTGATCTTGCTTATGGTGTACAACTTCTCAGTCAATACATGCAAGATCCTAGGGAGCCTCATCTACATGCTGCTTTTCACATGTTAAGATACCTCAAGAAAGATCCCACTCTAGGTGTTTTCATGTCATCTGCTGCAAATTTTGAAGTACAAGCATATTGTGATTCTGATTGGGCCGCCTGTCCTGATTCAAGGAAATTTTTGTTAGTGGTTATATTGTATTGTTAGGAGACAGCCCTATCAGCTAGAAGTCCAAGAAACAAGAAACCATTTCACTTTGTTCAGCCGAAGCAGAGTACAGATCCTTGAGGAAGGTAGTAGGTGAATTAACTTAGCTGCAAAGATTGTTTAAGGAGCTGAATATACATCATACTGCACCATTTCCTGTGTTTTGTGATAGCCAAGCAGCCATACATATTGCTAAGAATCCTGTTTTCCATGAACGTACAAAGCATATAGAAGTGGATTGCCATTTTGTGAGATCAAAACTCCAAGAAGGGCTTGTTACACTACATCATGTTGACACTACTGATCAGTTGGCAGATGTCCTTACCAAAGCACTTACTGGGATTAAGCATTCTACGCTTCTGGACAAATTGGTTTCGATCACCTCTGCTCCGATTTGAGGGGGGTATTGAGGTTAAGTTAGTAATTACACTTAGCTGTTAGTGTAGTTAGTTAGTTTTCATTTTTAATTAGTTAGTTAGGGTCAGAAGTTAGTTACATTTTCTGTTGGTTATATAACCACTGTGCAGTTTTTCAGTTTTGGCATTCAATGAGAAAATAACATACACGTTTTCAATGCTTTTTCTAATCAAGCTTTTATCCATGGAGGTTTTCAGCTTCCTTCAACATTGACAGATACAATTTAAATGGTAACCCTAAGACAAAGATATATTTGTATATATCAACCATTCTGCTCTTCTTAATAAGTAATTTGCTAAGTCAAGAGAGAAAACTCTGTTAGGAGCGTAATGACAATGTTCGCGCAATTCAAATTTAATTAAAATTTTAATATGAATTTCGATCATCGAAGAAAAAAACCGAGAAGACGTGTAAGAGAGTGATAAATAGAAAAGAAGGGGCCAGTCTTTTAAAATTTAAATCCCAACATATACTGGTCCCTCTATTAATGTTTGGCCAGTTTATGTTACTCTTGAAGTCCTAGATTAAAATCTAGATCTAAAAAAAATGGTATGTTTATTGATTTTTCAAAATAATTTTAAATATGAGGTGTTTGAAGTTAAAATTGAGTGCATTTCAATGCATAGACAAAGATGACTTAATTTAGCTATATATGACTCGAATTTAAATAAAAATTAATGATTGAATTTTAGTTATATGTATATGCTTGAGATTCAAACAAAAATAACTTTATTCAGACACTTATATGTGAAATTGATTAAAAGTAAAATAAATTTTAATTTACTTATAATTAAAGTCGATACAAAAATAAATAAACTTTAATTTAATTATATATGCTTAAACTTTAATCACATAAAACTTTAAATATTTTATTTAACAATAGCTTACAAATTTTTTACACGAATACAACTTAAATAATGGTACCAAAATCAAGTAGTTGTGGACTTTAGCCCCTTAGACAAATGCTTTTGGCTAAAAGCTTAATATGGACCACCATCCTTTTCACTATTCTTGTGAGTTTAAGTTTTTTCTTACCCAAAAGAACACAAGTAGCTCCTCAATTTATGTCTGAAATTTTAGAGACACGTTTATATTATACTAAGATCCTATTATTTTTCTGAACTTATTTCATAAGTAATTTTTTATTCCTTTTCGGCCTACGTGGCACTAGTTTGAAAAAAAAAAGTCAACTAGCATTGGACCCACAAGATAGAGTCATGTAGGTCGAAAAAGGATAGAAAATTATTAATAAAATAATTTCAAGAGGTAATAGGACCTTAGTATAATATAAGTGTGTCTTTAAGATTTCGAGCATAAGTTTAGATATATATATATATTATCGAGCAACCCAACACCCCATTCAATTCAGTGGCACTCCATACTAATTTTCTGAAGTACATACATGCTCCTTGGATAATATTTTTTATTTACATTACTAAATGCCCAAGACATTAACATTACTCATTTTTGACATATATTTTCCTAGCCAATTGCCAAACACACCCTCTGTTCCTCCTTGTTCCAAGTGAAAAATAGGCTTGAAAATGAACATTCAAAAATATAGATATATGTCTAGATGATTTATTTAAATCTGAACTTCTTACGAATAGATCAGATCTTATGCTATCCTTCATCATTGTACTGACGTAGTTAATGAGGTTGCTTTTCGATCGCATGATCAAAAGTTACGGTTGAAATTTTAATATGAAAAAGTTCTTAAAAGGGAGAACTACCCCTTGATTGGGGCTCGACGTTATATGAATTTAAAATGATTGAGCTTCAACATAAATATCAATATCTCTTAAATGAGACTTTATTCACTATAAATTTAAAATAATTAAAATTTCAATATGAATATCAAACTTCGAACGAAAAAAATAAAATCCTTGATTTAAGGTTTTGCAGTGTCGGTAGTATGTGCATACATGTGATTTTAATTAGATTCCTACACAAAATATTATTGTTCTTGGCACCTAACCACCATTACTTCTTTTCGTTTATCTTTTACAATTTTCTAATCGATATTTGATAAATATATATTAAAATCTGATTGACTGATTTTTTAATTTAATTTAATTTTTATTTTTTTATTTAATTTTATTTTTATTTGTTATGTTATTTCATTTTTGAGTTCTTAACCTTCTTTCTTATCAATAATATTGACACTGTTTTTGTAGTTTTTCGGTCTTCAATTTCTATTTTTCATCTAATATTCTCCGTTTCTTATTTAATTTGTTATTTTTCCCATATGTATATCCCTCTTTTCAAATTGTTTGACAAGCTTTATTTGTGTTGAGGATTTATCAGAAATAGTCTCCCTATCTCTACGAGGTAGAAATAAAGTATGTATACATTCTACTCTTCCAGACTCAACTTGGAGAAATAAACTCAAATAATGTTGTCATTCTTGTTATTGTACTTCTAAACATTGTCTAAATATAACATATATAATTGTATAGAAATAAAACTTGAACCTAACTTAATTTCATAAGTTAGTCCAAGAGCAAGGATGAAATTTCAAAAGTTAGTCCAAGAGCGAGGATGGAGATCATTCGTCCAATAATTGAGTAAAGTGAGAATTCTTTTTTTAAAAAAAAGAAAAACTCACAATGAGGGCTGAATATCTGGAGTGTGAATAATTTTAATATGAATGTACAATATGAGTCTTGCTCTAACACCATGTAAAGAAATAAATTAAATCCTTGATCTAATTCGACTCCATATTCTAGCTCAATCCCATAATTAACCAATTTTTGAGATAGTATCTTTTACTTATTTATCAAACATCAGAAAATAAGTTTAAAAAAAATCACACATATTTTTTAAGAATATTTGAAGCGGAGAATATTTTCTTCAGACCTAAACGTGTACAAATATAAATTTTGAACAAAATAATTCGAATAATTACTAGATATCTCAATTTATATATTCATAAAATTTTAAATTCTGACTTGATTTAGTGCATCCATTCAAAATATCTTTTAGTGAAACTTCTTGAATTTTCCTATAAAAGAAGCACAACTTTACTACTCATTTCCACCACAAAGTTCCCAAAATGTATATCCAAAAAGAGAAACCTTCACTTTCTCTTGCTCTTTCATTCATTTTCTTGCTCACATTCTTCTTTCCCCCAAAATCATTATTAGTATCAAGTACTCAACAAATTCATGTTCACAAAAACATCCAAATTGCAAATTCACATTGCCAAGACACACTTTACCCTAAGCTTTGCATTTCCACTCTTTCATTAATCCCAAATCTTCATAAAAAATCAATTCCAGAAATCATATCTTCCAATGTCAATGTCACAATGAATGAAGTCAAATCCTCTGCTGAAAATTGCTCTAACATACTTCACCATATGTCCAAATTGGACCCTATTGAGAAAAGGGCATTAGATGATTGTATTGAACTTTTAGGTGATACAACTATTGATGAGTTACAAACAACTCTTAATGATCTTTCTACTAAAAATAGTAGTAATTCACCTTTAAAGCACTATAATGATCTACAAACACTTCTTAGTGGTGCAATGACAAATCAAGATACTTGTCTTGAAGGAATTCACAAAAGTAAACACAAATTGAGTCAATACATTGAGAAGAACTTGCATACAATATCTCATCATATGAGCAACTCTCTTGCCATGCTTAAGAAGTTAAAGACAGGGTCGTCTCAAGGGTAAGGCCACTAAAACCTCTATTTTCGGCCCTCAAAATATTGAATTGATTCAAAAAAAATAGTATATTCCTTCTGTTTCATTTTATTTGACATATTTATTATAACATATTTTTGAAGCCATAACACATTTTTTACTCTAGAAAACACTTTTTAACTTTAAATTTTTCGTCTTTTTCTATATTATCACACAAGAGATGCTTTAGACAAGTATCTAAATTAAACTCGATCTTTTTTTAATTCTTAAACTTTATTTTTTGACATCATACAAAATGAAACTAGTGGAGTTTTCTCATATACAACAAGTATAATTTAACTTGACAACCATAAGATTTAAATGTTTTTTTGTTTTTTTTTAAAATTATGTATCTTGTCAAACTAATACACATGAATTAAAACAAATATGGTATAAGTTTTTTCTTTTTCTTTTAAGGAAAAATGTATAAGTATCTCCTCAACTTGTGCCCGAAATCTCAGAGACACACTTATACTATAGTAAGGTTTTATTACCCCCTAAACTTATTTTATAAGTAATTTTCTACCCCTTTTTGGCGCACTAGCTTGAAAAAAAATTAATGGTATAAAATTATTAATAAAATAAGTTCAGGGGTAATAGGCTTTAGTATAGTATAAGTGTGTCTTTAAAATTTCGGGCATAGATTGAGGGGGTACTTGTGCATTATCCCCTTTTTTTTAAAAGAATTTGTTGAAGTTTAATTTCGTAGCGATGAGTGAGTAAATTACTTTAAATTTCTCTACATAATTAAATAGTTTATCTTTCTCCTTTATGTACAATCATTTTAAATAAGTTACTTTTTTTTTGTCTTCATTTATTTAATCATGAATAAATTTAAAAGGCCTCTTATTATAATATAATTTTAGGTCGTCATCAAACTCTAATGAAGTCTTCCCCGAGTACGGCACCATGAAGAATGGGTACCCAAAATGGTTGCAAAAAAAGGACCGGACCCTTTTACAAGCTCCGTTGAACCAAATTAAGTTCAATTTGGTTGTGGCTAAAGATGGTAGTGGTAATTTTACTACTATTAATGCAGCGTTAAGTGCTGCACCAAATTCTTCTAGTACAAGATTTGTGATTTACATCAAGGCGGGAACGTATTTCGAATATATTGACGTAGAAAGAAAGAAAAGTATGATAATGTTCATCGGAGATGGGATCGGAAAAACAGTAATAAAGGGTAATCGGAACGTCGTAGATGGATGGACTACTTTCCGATCAGCTACCGTTGGTAAGTCCAGAACTCTCCTATTTTAATAAGAGTTTAACTTTTATACGTTGATATAGCTAGCATATGAAATTTAATTTTACGTTAACAATACTCATATTGGAGAAATATTAGTTGAGGTTAATAATTTTAAAATAAGATAGATAATTATTTGGACGAAGGCCACGTTTTATATAGTATCATGAGTTGTTGAAGTTAATTCAATGATTTAGACCTTAATTAATTTCATATTATTGGTGTGAAATAATTTTTTAATCATGGGTCATGTACATACATGACTATGATTAATAGGTTGATAGAATTATTCTAATATTCTTTTAGTAATCTAATTATGTTACATAGTATTTTCTCGATCATTTTTATTTATTCGCTATACTAAAAATAATTGTCTAATAATACTTATTTAATCTAAAAATCAAGAGATTATTAATTATTTTAAGGTGTGTGTCAGGTAAATAGCTAGTGGACAATAATTATTGAAATTTGAACATAGGAAGTAGTTTTTTGTAAAAGTAAAGATCATTGGTACCATCATGAAGGGATGAATGAATATATAAGATTTTGTTCATATATTTAATTAAAAATTTCAAATTCAAATTAAAAGACTGGAAAATAATCATAATTAAGACGCATTTCGCTTTTAATAAGTTAGTCATCCTTTTGGATATTATTGTGTAGATATTTGTGTTAGGCAAAAGTTCAAAAGTATGAATTATTAAAAAGAAGATAGTGAAAGATCTTGACATGAAATATTAGCATTGAACATGTAGGGTTATGAAAAAAATATGGATTCTGTCGGTGAGGAAAAACAAAACTAATATATACTCTGTTTACGATTGAGACAATTTTGAAAAATTTAAATTTTATCATGCATAATGGAGGAATCGAAATATTCATATACTATATATTTTTAAAAAATAAATAATTGATTAATCGTACAAAGTACCTTAAAATAGGAAGGGACGGAGCAGGAAAAATGTCGATATATTCATACAATTTGAATAATTTATAAAATTAAATATCAATATTATTGATCAATTAAAAAATTGTCGTGTACCACAATATTATTAACAAATTTATAAAAAAATTCAATAAATTTTATTTATATTTTACTAAATAAAAATTCATAAACTTTAAATATTAAATTTATCTCTGATTTATAACTAGGGAATTTGTAACTAGGGAATGATTGATATATTTATCTCATTAATTACATCTAATAGATAAAGGACCCCACAAAAACTACCTCAACATTAATTTGGTCCTATCTAATAAGTCTATCATATGAGCTATCATAAAAGTTATAAATTCAATAAATTTAATACGTTGATCTAAATTTTATATTTATATTTAATAAAAAAATATTTTAATTGAATTCACTTCAACAGTGCAACTAAATTTATTTTACAGTACGACTCCTATAATCAATGATCCCATGTCTTCTTGTCTGGTTAGTTCATCCCTCCAATAATTTTTGAATCCACGTCAAAAATTAATTAAATAGCTCGACTTGAAGCAATATGTAGCTTTAGCCTTTAATTTAATTAGGACCACCTAGAGTTATTATACGATAGATATGATAGCTTATATTCGATTAAATATTTTAAATTTTAAATATGAAATATTATGATAAAGTATAACTTTAAGTATAGCCAGGAGTAGAGTCAGATAAGATCAAGAAGTTATTAAAAAAAAAAATTTTGACAAAAAATGACATTGTCTGTAAATAAGTAATTTTTTTATAAATGTTGAACCCCGATGATTTTTGAATAATAATAATAATAATTGAATCCACAACTAAATATTTATGAATACTTACTAGTTAGTTTTCTAATTAAAACCTAGGGTCTACATAAGTTACTTTTTCCGTTCAGAATTATTTGTCATGTTACGCTTATCGAAAGTCAATTTGACTCATTTTCAAAGATAAATTGGATCACATTAATTCGATATTTTTTTTAAAAAATAGATATTCTAAAACTATATGAAAAGTACTATAAATTACAATTTTTTGCATATTAATATGATGAAAAAATATATCTTAAAATGTTAATCAAAGTTTTTATAATTTGACTCTAAAAATAGAAACCATGAAAATAATAATGGACGGAGGGAGTACTGTGTTTACATTACTAATATATATAACTAATGCATTAGATCTAAGTAATTTTTAAAAATAAATAGTGTTAGAGTCAAAATTATTAATTTTGATGATTCAGATCATAAATAATATATCCATGCATCCCTAATAAATTGTTTTCCACTAGCTTTAAGCAGAATCCAAAGAAATTTAAGTCTAGTTTTATATAAAAAGTCAAATTCAATTATCGAATATGATATTATTATTATAAAACTTATTATCTTTGAATTTTTTTAAATTGCAGCTGTGGTGGGAAATGGATTCTTAGCTAGAGGCATTACGTTTGAGAACTATGCCGGACCAAGCAAGCACCAAGCGGTGGCGCTGCGGAGCGGCTCCGACCTATCGGCGTTCTACCAATGTAGCTTTATTGCCTATCAAGACACCCTCTACGTCCACTCACTTCGACAATTCTATCGCGATTGCGATGTCTATGGGACGGTTGACTTCATTTTTGGTAACATTATAGTTATCTCGTTTAAATATTTTAGTTGTTATACAATATTTAATAAATTTACTAAAAATATTTATAAGTCAAAATTTTCAGTTTAACCTGCTCTCTTTCTTGGCCATTAAGTTAATACCTCAGATGGTCATATATTTAAATATGTTATCTTGTCATTAAGTTAATACCTCAGATGGTCATATATCCAAATATGTTATCTTATATAAACTTTTCTCTCATACATTCTTTTATATATAATTGATTACTTATTTTTGCTAATAGAGATACGTAGATTCACTACAAAAATATTGTGAATTACATAGGAATTAGTACAAAAATTTATATTAATTCTCAAATAAAATTTCCATTTAATTCACAGTTTTCCTGTAGTGATCGAGTCATCAAACAAGGTTAACTTCTCTTTCAATATATTAGTATGTTATTAGCTTCTATACGAGACATCTGATTACTTCGATCCTAACAGTTTCTTCAAACAGGTAATGCAGCTGTTGTTCTCCAGAATTGTAACTTGTATGCTCGTAAACCTAACCCGAATCAGAAGAACATGTTCACGGCACAAGGAAGAGAAGATCCAAATCAAAACACTGGAATTTCAATCTTGAATTGTAAAGTGGAAGCTGCATCGGATTTAGTTCCTGTTGTATCGTCATTCAAAAATTACTTAGGACGACCATGGAAACAATATTCAAGAACTGTAATTCTCATATCCAATATTGGAAGCTTAATTGATCCTGCTGGTTGGTTAGAATGGAGTGGTGATTTTGCATTGAACACACTTTATTATGGAGAGTATTTGAACCGGGGACCCGGTTCAAATACTAGTGCTAGAGTAAAATGGCCCGGTTATCGGGTCATTAATAGCTCTAGTGAGGCCAGTCAATTCACTGTTGGAAATTTTATTCAAGGGAGTGAGTGGATACCTGCTACCGGGGTGCCATTTTATTCTGGTTTGACTTCCTCTTGAATACATTATTTTAAATCAGCGACCGCTGAGGGTTTATCTTATAGGGTATTTATTAATATAATTTTTATCAAAAATATCAACAACTTATGGGGTATTTATTAATATATATACCTTGGAGATAACAACCACAATAGTTACTAGTCTGGTTCATTGCTTGCATATGTTCATGTGTTAAGATTTTTCTTAGCATATGTTGTTTTAGCTTGTTTTCCTATTGAGAATATATATATATATATATATATATATATATTATAATATTTCTTTTTGTGAGAAATTTGATGTCAGAGCTTCATTTCTTGAGGAATTGTTAATGTCAATGAATGTAGTGCCAATATAAGTTTGATCTTTATCATGAATAAATTTTGAATGTATTTATTTATATAACTATATTCCCTCTGTCCATTTTTATTTATTGTGTTGCGTTTTTCGTAAGTTAATTTTGGCTAATTTTTAAAGTTGAATTAAATTATATTAATTTAATATTTTAAATAAAATTTAGATATTCAAAAACTATGCGAAGAGTACTATAAATTGCAATTTTTATATATTAATATGATGAAAAAATACATTATAAAATGTTTGTCAAAATTTTTGTAAATTATATTATGTTGTAACCTATATTCAAGGCAATCTATTTGTATTTCCAACATAAATATAACTTTTCTTTGTGCCAATATTGATTTTTTACATACTCCTGCTAACATATTTTGTTCAAGTCTATTTTTTCTATGTTCTAACTCTTGCTCTAATTCAGTTATCTTTTCTATTAGTCTTTGTCTATGTTCTATTTCTTTATCCATTTATATTTTTCTGTACAAAATTTTTAAAAGTTTACTTAATTTGCTTGGATCTTTAATAAATTTTATCTTATAAATATTATTACTTCATTTTTGCCAAATTTCAAACCTTTTTGGTTCAATCATGCTTTTATAATTCTAATTCTATTTCATCATATAGATCTATATCATCTGGTATGATTAATTCTGCCCAACTTTGGGTTGTTTCTTCTATTATCTCTAATATTAATAATTTTTCATAAATTATTCTCTTTATGTCAGAATCAAGGTCTTTTAATAAATAAAGTACTAATATCGTGTAATTAACATCATCATTTAACAAATAGGTATTCATTGGAATGGAGAAGATAACTATGTCCCAGACGTACAGCTGGAATGAACTAAGAAGAAGAAAATAAAAGAAAAAATAGACATAAAGATATATGTACAAATTAGTCAATTTGTATAGTTTTGCGCTTTTAAGTCATGTAAATTGTCGGCCAAGAAGGCCGTTATTATTTTTTTTTAAAAAATTATGTGTCCTATTCATGAATAGTTGAGGACAAAAAGTCACATTCATGAATAGTAGGAGTCAAGTTACTGTGTAAATAGTAAAGGTTAGTAACTGTGTATATAGTAAAGGCCAATCGTCTTTTAGTAAGGATGAAAGGTCATTAGGAACGTGTATATAAGTGGCATTTGCCTTTGTAAATAAATCATCAATCACTAACCATTCATACATCTCTCTTATCTTACAATTCTGCAATATAGTGTGTGTCCTATTCATGAATAGTTGAAGACAAAAAGTCACATTCATGAATAGTAGGAGTCAAGTTACTGTGTAAATAGTAAAGGTTAGTAACTGTGTAAATAGTAAAGGTTAGTAACTGTGTAAATAGTAAAGGTCAATCGTCTTTTGGTAAGGATGAAAGGTCATTAGGAACTTGTATATAAGTGGCATTTGCCTTTGTAAATAAATCATCAATCACTAACCATCCATACATCTCTCTTATCTTACAATTCTGCAATATAGTCGATCACCCCCCCCCCCTCCCCCAAATTGGTATCAGAGCGGCCTTCTTGGCCGACAATTTACATGACTCAAAAAAGCAAAACTATACAAATTGACTAATTTGTACATATATCTTTATGTCTATTTTTTCTTTTATTTTCTTCTTCTTAGTTCATTCCAGCTGTACGTCTGGGACATAGTTATCTTCTCCATTGCATTTTGAACATATATGTTCCTGATACTTATGTCCAATCAGTTTGCAATATCTGGTTAATAATTCTTTCAAAATAAATCCTTGCTTCAAAGCTCTAGTTGTTGGTGGTAATTCTGGCTTTAACAAAGATAATATCCATCTCTGTACTTTTGCCATATCTGTTGTCCTAACTTCTTTGGAATTTGCATATATCGTTAAATGATCTCTGGAATAATAACTCCAACTAGCAATTCCTTGTAGATAATTTGTAGCTAGTTCTTGGATTATAGTTGATAGCCCAATTGTTCTTTTATTTGCATAAAAAATAGGTATCTCAACTTTAGGTATTTCTGGCTGTGCCGATATATCCTCTGGTATTATCATTTCCCGTGTCAATCCCATTTTGACAACTTGGATAGTTGGTTTTATTTCGTCAAAAAGTATTTCTGCTGGTGCTGTATAAAATTTTATAAAAAATAGGTTGCCTTTTGTAATTCTTTTGTATGTTAAAAAGGTTTTGTGGATCTCAGGAATTCCACTTATTTCTGTACCATCATATGTATATACCGTACTAAGTAGTCCATAACTGTAACAAGTTCTAACCAAGTTTGGGTTAGTTTTAGGTTGTGCGATTAGTTTATTGTAGCCTTGCAAATGTTGGGTTACATAATCCTTTGTTTTTTCTGTAGTGGTAGTAGATCTTGGCTTGAGGTTTAAAAAAGTTTGGATTGTATATATGTTTTTGATATATGATTGGGTAATATGGTTATATATCTTCTTTTCTCTGTTTAGGCTTTCTGCGTAGGTAGAAGTTTGTGGACTTGGTGTTATATCTATAATTTGTTTTCTGTGAATGAATGGTTTTTCAAATAGATTGTTTAAATTGATATTTTTTCCCTTACTTGTACTTGCTTCATTTGTACCTGCAGTTGATAATTTGTTAGTATTTTGAGTTTTTAGGTGTTTCTCAACGTCACCTTTTAGTTCTGACCTTTTATCGTCTGCCGGACGACGTAGCTCCGCATATTTAGAGTCATGCTGCTGACCATTATATGCTTTCTTCAATAGTTGCACTTCACTGTCAAGACTTTCCACTTTTTGGCAAAGTGTAGTTATGGCAGCTAGTATTTTTTCTTGTATATTTGGACTAGTTTCCTCGTGAGAGGTAATCTGCAATAATATTTTTGTCAGTTTTTATCACTTCAATTGTAAATGTAAAGTTTAATATATTTAATACTAATCTCCTTATTTCTTTTGTTGTAACTGAGTCTGTTACCTTTTTAGTTATCCACCATTTTACTTGTGTATTATCTGTTCTCACAATAAATTTGTTATAAACAATATATGGTTCAAATGTTAATAAACATTTATATAATGCGAATAATTCTTTTCTATTTACTTTCCATTTCATTTGTGCTTCTGCATAAGATCCTGAATAATATCTGCAATGGTATTCTATTTTTTCTTTTTCATATTTATATTTTAAAACTCCTCCATAACTATGATTACTTGAATCTGTTTCAACAATATAAGTAAATGATCTATTTTCAACATAACTATGATTACTTGAATCGTTAACTCTAAAAAAAGAAATCATAACAAATATAAGTAGACGGAGGGGATATAATATTGTCTGGAATTCTTAAGATCAAAATGAACGTGTTGGTGGACAATTGTCATCGAGTTGTTGGGGTGTCACATACCCTAGTACTAGATTTAGGTTAGAACCTTAAGAATGGAAAATTTTCTATAAACCAACTTTATATTTGAATTTGGGTTAAATTCAAGATGTAATTTGACATAATAATAAAGTTATACCCGATCCACCTAAGATTTGCGGGGGTAAAAGTACCCTTGACCCACAAACGCACACGCACTAGACCAAGCATTAAAACTTCATATAAAAATATATGGATTTAAGCTGACAGGGTAATGAATGGTATGAATCCCACGTAAGTTACTTAAAGACAAGAACTATGAGCTATCCTCCTCCTTTTTTGAGTGTGAATTAGATATATGTCACAAAAGTTGTTGTGACTGTTAAACAAATGAAGTTTAGATTATGATATTTAAGTCCATTAGGTATTTGAGTTGTTAATTTTAGTATTTACTTTCCTAGTCCTTAACAATAGTTATTTTATTTACTTTCCTAGTCCTTAACAATAGTTATTTTATTTATTTTCCAGTCCTATATTTTGTTTTGGAATGAGGACAACTGTCATACTATTGTACTGATCCTAAAAGATTATATATCCTTGTATTACTTTGAGGAAGACATTCAGAAAATTATCAAAACTTCTTTCTTCTTCTTTCCTTTTCTCTTACTGCTTATTCTTAGTCTTAGTAGCAAGAATCACCTCTTGTTACAATGGTATCAGAGCCTCCTGGTCCTTCAACACTTACCGTAATGGAGTTGCCTTTAGAGCTGCCAAGCTTGCAAGACGATATCCGCATGGTGCGCAGTCAACTGTCGATTTTTGTAGAGGATGTGGGCAAACATTTCGAAACCCTCGAACTGAATCAATCCCAGTTTCAGGTTCAGTTGGGTGAGATTTGTGAGACGAACAAGAAGCTTGAGTACATCATTTCGAATATGGCGTTGCAGAACAGTCCGAGCTCTCCCCTCACCACCCCGCCTGATTTGACTCCACGAGCAACACCAACAGGGGCCCATGAAACTCGGGTTCGGTTGGAGATTGGCCAAACTTCGACCAGAAAATCACCAATCGTAAGTTCTTCACCTGAAATTGTAGGTTCTCAACCTCCATTTACCCCATCTATTTTTGAAGTAGGTCGGAGTTTCTCTTTTCCTCCAGCTCCCATTTTCTCTAGTCCTCCCTTATTCAGGAATCCCATGTATTCCTCAGCCCCTACTATACTTCCCACCCCGATTATGCACACAGCGTCCACAGCCCAGCACAGGACAGTTAAACCAAAAATTAATTTCCCTGAATTTGATGGTTGTAATCCCAGAAGTTGGCTCAGAAAGTGTGAAAAGTTTTTTGAACTGTACAACATTTCAGAACATGAAAAACTTGGGTATGCTTCTGTACATTTGAGGGATCGAGTGGATATCTGGTTTGATAGTTACATTGTCAATCAGAGAGAGAGGATGAACTGGCAGAGATTCTGCACGGAAGTGTGTAGAAGGTTTGGGAATATAAGACCCCAAGATATCGTAGATGAATTTAATAAACTGATGCAAGTGGGTTACTGTAGATCAGTATCAAGAGAAGTTTGAAGAACTTACCAGTTATATGACTGTTATTAATCTACTCTTGAATGAAACTCATTATGTAGCTAGTTTTATCAGTGGCCTTAGACCTGAATTAAAGCAATTGGTGAAGTTAGCTAACCCTAACAGTTTTAGATGCTTATGAAGTAGCCAAACTGTATGAAGAGTCATTCAAGACCTTGATTCCCTTTGTCCCTAATAGACAACCTCAAACCACCAACCAAAGACCCTTCGCCATCACATATCCCAGAAATCCTCAAAACCCTCTAAATAGACCAGCTGTCGGAATCCACAATCATCAACAACCATTGAGAATAACCTATCCAAACCATAAAACACAAGGTCGAGCTCCTTTCAAACCAAATACTTTACCACAACACCTTGAGGCATTAAGGGAGAAAGAGTTTTGTTACAAATGCAAGGAGAAATATCACCCGGGTCATCAGTGCAAACAAAGAGCATTACATGCTATGGAAGGTGAGGAAATGGAAGGAGAAGGAGATCAACTTAAAGAGTTTGTAGATGTCCCTGAGACACTAGAGGAAGAAGTAGAAGAACAAGCTGAAGTGTCTCTCAATGCCTTGCTAGGCTTGAGTTCTGCCAGTAGCAATGTGTCTACTATTAAAATCATAGGCCATACCAAGAAACTACCTATTGTAATTTTAATTGATAGTGGATCTACCCACTCCTTTATTGATCCCCACATTGTGAAAATATTAAGATTACCGGTAGAACCCTTGAGGAAGCCTATGAGGATATTAGTAGCTAATGGTGAGCTAATGAGCTGTCAATTTATGAGTTTTGGCTGGAAAATGCAAGATGAATAGTTCAATTTTCAGCTTAAACTAATGAAAGTGGGAGGCTGTGACATGATCTTAGGAATGGACTGGATAGATATGGTGGCACCAGTCATTTTGCATACCAGGCCCCATAGCCTAAGCTTCATGACTGATGGAAGAATGATAACTTTGTATGGTGTTACTGAGGAGTCTGAATTTACTGCAGTAAACAGTGAAACACTAAAGAGGATGTTACAATCTGGTACTTGTGAAGTAGTAGCTGAGTTAGCTATGATACAAGAAGAGAAGGCGACAAAAGAGCAAAAAGCGGTACATCCCGAAATCAGCAAATTACTTGAACAACATGTAAGTATTTTCCAGGATCCTAAGGAATTACCCCCAAGAAGAACTTGTGATCATATTATTAACCTAGTTCCAAGTGCTCAACCTTTTAATCTTAGACCCAACAGGTACTCATATGATCAAAAGAATGTTATTGAGTCTATTATCAATGATATGCTTCACTGTTGTACCAAGCCATTCACCTTTTGCTTCCCCTGCTCTATTGGTTAAGAAAAAGGATTCTACATGATTACATGAGGTTAAACAACTTAACTGTAAAGAAGAAGTACCCGATTCCCATGATTGATGATCTTTTAAATGAATTGTTTGGGGTAGTGGTGTTTTCCAAGATTGATCTTAGAGCGGGGTATCATCAAGTAAGAATGAGGAGTGGTGAAGAATACAAGACTGCATTAAGAACTCACCATGGCCTATGGGAGTTCAGAGTTATGCCATTCAGATTGACTACTGCTCTGGCCACATTTCAGTCTTTAATGAATGTGGTGTTCAAAGACCAGCTGAGGAAGTTTATATTGGTATTCTTTGATGATATACTAATATATAGTAAGAACATGGAAGAGCACATACGTCATCTAGAGGTTGTGTTGAGGCTACTAAAGGCAAATAATCTCTTTGCTAAGCTCAGCAAATGTGATTTTGGACAACCTCAAGTAGAATACTTGGGACATATCATCCCTAGAAATAGTGTAAGTACTGATCACTCCAAGGTTGCTGCTACGATTGACTGGCCACGCCCCAGAACTATTAAAGAACTAAGAGGTTTTCTAGGGTTAACAGGATACTACAGGAAGTTTATCAGGGGGTATGCACAACTGAGCAAGCCTTTAACAAATTTACTGAAGAAAGGAGAATTTAAATGGAATACGGAAGCTGACAGAGCATTTTATCAAATAAAATTAGCTATGTCTAGCGCTCCAGTGTTAGCACTTCCTGACTTCAGTAAACCATTCATATCAGAGGTGGATGCATGCAACAATGGAGTTGGAGCTGTATTGATGCAGGATAAGAGACCCTTGGCATTCATGAGTCAATCATTGAGCAAAAAACATCAGGTACTATCTACTTATGAAAAGGAACTAATTGCTCTTCTACAAGCTGTAGACAACTGGAGACATTATCTTCTTCCTCACCACTTCATTATTAAAACTGACCATTTTAGTTTGAAGTTTCTACAGGAGCAAAAGATAACAACATCATTGCAGCACAAAGGCTTAACCAAGTTGATGGGGTTAAGCTTTGAAATTCACTACAAGAAAGGAGTTGAGAATGTAGTGGCGGATGCTTTGTCAAGGAAGGTGGATCACCAGACTGAAATTATGTCTTGACAGTGCTTACTAATATCTCAATTGCAACCCAAATGGATTGAAGAGATACTACATAGTTATGAAGGTGATCAAGAAGTACTAAATGCAATCACAACTTTAAGTATTAATGTCGGGAATGATCCAGACAATTCCATACAACAAGGAATACTGAGACATAAAGGGAAGGCATGGATAGGGAATAATGGAGTTTTGAGACAAGAGTTGGTGTCCACAATACACAACTCTGGGTTGGGAGGACATTCTGGAGTTTGGGCAACCTATCAGAGGCTAAAGGCAATCTTCTATTGGCCTACTATGATAGAGCAGGTGAAAGTGGTGGTTCAAGAATGTGACATTTGCCAAAGGTACAAGGATGAACAAGTACTATATCTGGGGTTATTACAACCCCTTCCAGTACCTGATGGAATGTGGGAACACATATCAATGGACTTCATAGAAGGATTACCAAAATCAGAACGGTAAGACACTATTCTGGTAATAGTTGATAGGTACAGCAACTATGCTCATTTTATGTCTCTATCTCATCCTTATACTGCATCTCAAGTAGCTAGAGTGTTCATGGATACCATTTATAAGCTACATGGTTTACCTAAGAGTATTGTATCAGATAGAGACAAGATTTTCTTGAGCAATTTCTGGAAGGAACTTTTTAAGAACCTGAAAGTTCAACTAGTTTATAGTTCTGCTTACCATCCACAAACTGATGGGCAGACTGAAAGATTGAACAAGTGTCTAGAAAATTACCTAAGGTGTATGACGGGACATAAGCCAAAGGATTAGATCAAGTGGCTCTTATTAGCTGAGTATTGGTACAACAGCAACTACCATTCATCACTAAAAATGACTCCCTTCAAGGTAGTCTATGGTTATGACCCTCCACAACTTTCATTCGAGTTAATTATGCACAACCTAAAGTATATGTTATTGATCAAGTATTCAAAGATAGGCAAATTATGGCTAAAGTGTTAAAGGAAAATTTGGCAAAGGCACAAAACAGAATGAAAATGAATGCTTATAAGAAAAGAACATAAAGGGAATTTGAAGAAGGGGACTGGGTGTTTTTGAAACTACAACCATATAGACAAGCTTCAGTAGCTATACGGAAGAACCTCAAGTTAGCTTCAAAATTCTATGGGCTGTATCAAATCGTCAAAAAGATTGGACCTGTGGCCTATAAGCTGAGGTTACCCCCGACAACAAAAATACATCCTGTGTTCCACATTTCACAACTTAAGAAAAAAGTTGGGAAACAAACAATTCCATCCATAGACCCTCCTCTTTGCTCATCTAATGGCCAACCATTGGTGGAACCTGTGGCAGTGTTAGACAGGAGAATGATCAAGAGAGGAAACAAGGCGGCAACACAGATCTTGGTGCAATGGGCGAACCTATTACCTGAAGAAGCCACCTGGGAAGATTTCCAGTTTATCAAGTCCCGATTTCCCAACTTTAAAGAAGCTTAAAAGCAAGATTAATCTTTAAAGGGAATGGATTGTCACAAAAGTTGTTGTGGCCGTTAAACAAATGAAGTTAAGATTATGATATTTAAGTCCATTAGGTATTTGAGTTGTTAATTTTAGTATTTACTTTCCTAGTCCTTAACAATAGTTATTTTATTTACTTTCCAGTCCTGTATTCTGTTTTGGAATGAGGACAGTTGTCGTACTATTGTACTGATCCTAAAGGATTATATATCCTTGTATTACTTTGAGGAAGATATTCTAAAAATTATCAGAACTTCTTTCTTCTTCTTCTTTTTTCTCTTATTGCTTATTCTTAGTCTTAGTAGCAAGAATCACCTCTTGTTACAATATAAGATTTAGTTTGATACTTTCCTCTTATTGGTGCCTTCTTACACAAGAAGAATTTAAATTAGTCGAACCAGTAAGTCAAATACCATACGATTCAACTCAAAAATTGAATTACATTTTACAAGAGGGTCTAACTTCTAAAGGCCACAGAAATTATTTTCTCTTCATGATTTAAGGTGAATTTTTAGAACTTCAATTTAGCTAAAATGTAGGAAATAACATAAACAAGAAATAAAACAAACTAAACATTAGCCAATAATTTTTGTATGGCGTAAGAAGATTGATATAAAAATGGCAAAAAATTTGTTTCATCTCCATTCAAAAGGGTCCCTTTCCTTCTTTAATTTCTCACTTTTTTTCTTCTTTATTTTTATTTTTTTCAATTTCCTATTTAGGCCACAACCACAATGGCTATTCCAAAAGGATTAGAAATCAATAATATTGTAGGATTATTCTTACTTTTGGGTATAGCCATTTTATCATCAAAAGTTGCAGAATGTGCACCTTTTGGTTCGCGTCGTGGCCTTATGGAGACAGTTTTCGATGTTACCAAGCACGGAGCTAGACCAGATCCCACTGCAGATAGCACTCGGGTAAAACCCAAACTTATATTTAAATTTCTAGCTCTGCGCACTCTGCCGTAAAGCCAAAAATAAATTGGAGGCCTAACTTTTTTCTTTTTTGTTGTTGGTTTTAATAGGGATTTATGATGGCATGGAGAGCAGCATGTCAATCAACAGGCCCAGCAAAAGTTGTTATTCCACCAGGAACATTTACTACAGGAGAAACTATTTTTCAAGGCCCATGTACATGTCCAAAGCCCATTATTATTGAAATTCAAGGGACAGTATTGTCAAATACAGACATAAGTTTGTACTCACGTGCCTCATGGATATCCCTCGAACACGTGGACGGTGTCGTTATTACAGGTGGCGGAACTCTAAACGGACAAGGAAATGCCAGCTGGCAGTATGCTGACAAAAGCGGAAACTCTCCTCCTCTCCCTACGGTAAGTACAGATGATCACTCAATTTATAGTTGCTCGCTCTTCACTATTAAAAGTTATTAATTATTATTATATTTGTGTGTGTAGTCTCTTGTATTTCAAACTGTGAAGAGTTCTTCCATCAATGGCATAAATTTTGTGGATTCCAAAGGTGTCCATTTGAAAGTTACTGATAGTAATGACATTACAGTTTCAAAAATCAAGATTACAGCACCAGCAACAAGTCCAAATACTGATGGAATTCATATAAGTGAAACAATTAATATCAATGTTACTGATAGCAACATTGGGACAGGTGATGATTGCATTAGTGTTGGACATGGTACTACCAATATTTTTGTCAATAATATTCATTGTGGCCCTGGACATGGAATAAGGTTAGTTTTTTAATTAATAATGATCTTTTCATAGTGTTAAAATAGAAAATCATCAAGAATTGAGGGATTAAATGTACTACTAGCCTTTTCAAAAAAATGTAGGCATTTAAAGATTCTAAATGTAGTTTTTTTGTGCAGTATTGGAAGCCTTGGAAAGAGACCAGATGAGAAGGATGTTACAAAAGTTTATATAAAAAATTGTACATTCCACAGTACAACAAATGGTGCAAGAATCAAGACTTATATGGATTCATCTCCACTACAAGTTTCTGATGTTGTTTATGAAGATATTGTCTTGGAGGATGTTAAAAATCCAATTCTTATTGATCAACACTATAATTCCAAGAACAAGGTTGAGGTAAAGTTATCATAACTACTTTTTACTAACTAATTACTCGACACTAAGGGGGAAAAGGGTCTGATATACCCCCTCAACTTTGTCATTTAGAGCTGATATACTCCTCGTTATAAAAGTGGCTCATATATAAGTTTTAATCTAAGTTTTTATTATTTTTTTCTAAAAAATATAATTCCATATAAATAAATTTAATCCTCGTCAAACTTATTTTTTTAGACTTTTTTTTGTTTCAATGACTAATTTATAATTATTATTTTGATAATCAAATTTATTTATGTTTCACTAATATTCTTGTAAAACTTATTATAGATGACCAAATTTTTTCTTCGAATACGAAATTAAATTACAATACGCACAAAAAAATAGTTTAAATTTTTTTCCTTTAAACTAAGGAATGAAAGAAAAAAACATAATAAGAATAAGAAACCCAAATAATTATAATAAAAGAAGTCAAAAAATAATTTATGTATGAAAAAAATTAAAATATACCTTGAACTTTGATAGAAGAATCATATATATCTCTAAATAATTTTTAAAAAAAAATTAGAAGTAACAAATATAAATTTAAAACTAATTTTTTAACTTCCGTTAAATGAAGGGTATATGTGAGCCATGTTTGTGACGACAGGGGTATATGTGAGCCGTTTTTATAACGGTAAGGACATATATGAGTCACTTTTATAACGAAGGGTATATCAGCTCCAAATGACAAAATTGAGGGATATATCAGACCCTTTTCCCTTTTTTTAATATTCAGGCCTTGCTCGACAGAGTTAATTAATTACTCCATACCTATGTCAATGAGAGATAACAAGTACCTCAAGTTCTATTTAGGACAATAGTGTTAAGATCACCATGAATTGAAATACTAATACAATTTTAAATTGTGATTTTTTCGACTGATCCAAACCTTACTAAGCGGAGTTAGATGAGAGATGATAAATATCATGGTAAGCTATTAGTATATGATCGTAACACATGGATTTGAGTTAATATTACTAGTTTTTTTTTTAGATCAATTTCACTTATACATTATTATATTTTGTTTGGTATAGCCATCAAAAGTGAAACTAAAAGATATTCACTTCAAGAACATAAGGGGGACAACAAATACAAAAGCTCCAGTATCACTTAATTGCAGTGAAGCAGCTCCATGTGAAGGAGTTGAATTGGCTGATATTGATATAGCTCCATCTGGTACAACTGGACCTCTACAAGGAGCAACATGTCAAAATGCCAAGACAGTATTCAATGGAAAAACTAATGTTCCAGCATGTAAATAATTACATTACATTATTAATCAAATCATGTCCATATGAAAAAATGTGTATAAATTTCAATATAACCATGTAATTTTGTTTATGGTTTATTATAATATTTATTTATATTTTTTTTTTCGATGCCTGGAAATAGAAAAAAAAGAAGAAGATAAAATTTAGCGCTTGACGCATATTAGCTAGTTAGGGTTAGTTTCTTAGCCATAATAATGCATGTTATAAGTAGTTAGGGATACCAACCCCTAGCTAAATACATGCATGTGTTCTTGTGTATCCACATAATTTATTTATGGTTAATTACGATGTTTTTTCTTTTTTTCTTGGGTTTTTTGGGAAAAAAATAATTGAAATTTAGCTTGGTTCATATTAGCTATAAAATTATATATAGTAAAGGTTATTTTCTAATGGAAAATATTTCATTCTTTTCCACAAATTTCAATCTATCACCAAATAAGAAAGGTTTTAATTTTTTTTGTTAGAATTGAGAAATTATCTAATCTTATAAGTAGACAAAGTTATTTTTTATTATTAAATAGAAGTGACATGAGAAAAGAAAAGGAAAGTTACATGATTTGGCAAATTTATACTGTTAATTACTCATCATAGCTATAGTTTGTTATAACTATTACTTGTGATTAATATTATACATAAATTACGTGGGCTGACTTTGAGTTTGTATAATTAGTCATGTTTTTTAATAGGGCAACTTTCACATATGGCAAACAAAAAATTCATATTTGTATGCTATAGCAAAGTTTGCATAATTGCGCTCCATAGCAAACATAAAATTGTATAATTCGCTATACATATACAATTGTATAATTCGCTGGCCTATTTCGCTGCAATTGTATAATTTGCTTTGCATACAGTTGAACCGAATTAAAATGTATGTATATTGCATAATTATAAGTGTATAGCAAGAAGATATATGTTTTTCTCACTGTATACAAAAACAGAAACACAATATATACACTTCTGTTATATAAAGCTAGAGAAAATTGTATTTCACTGCAATTGTATAATTCACAATTGTATAATTCGTTGCCCTTTTTCTCTGCAATATTTGAAGTAAAATGTTTGTAAATTGTATAATTAAGTGTATAACACAAAGATATACATTTTTGCATGTGTATATACAATTTTCTCTCGCTTTATACAAAACAGAAACAGAATTATACACTTCTGTGTATAAAGCGAGAGAGGCGAGCGAGAATGGAGAGTGGCGAGCGAGATTTTTGGGAGAGAGACGCTGGCAAATTTTAGCTAATGTTTGCTATGGAGCACAATTAAATCAAACCCTAGCTATTTCATTTAATTTAGGTTATTAGTTTGCTATTATATACAATTTTCCCTTTTTAATATATAACTCGCCAGAATATGCAATTACATATGCATAATATACAATTATTTAACATATATATATATATATATATATATATATATATATATATATACAACTCACCTCTCTCCTACTCTATGCCCTCTCTCGCTCGCCTCTCTCCTCCCTCTCCCAATCTTGCTCGCGATATATACAAACGCATATATAATATACAATTATATACATATACAATTCATCTCTTTCTCCCTCTCTGCCCCCCTCCCCCTCCCCCTTTCGCTCGCTTCTCTCCTTCCTCTCCCAATCTGGCTCGCCTCTCTCCTTCCTCTCCCAGTCTCACTCGTCTCTTTCATCGCTCTCCCAATCTCACGTGCCATGAATGCATATGTATAACATACAATTATCTAACTGATATACATATACAATTTACCTTTCTCCCACTCTTTTCCCCCTCTCTCACCTCTCTCCTCTCTCTCTCAGTCTCGATCGCCTCTCTCCTCCATATAACATGTAGTTATGAATTGTAATTATCAAACTATAGCTATTGAGAATAATTAGACTATTTTTAAGTGGCTATATATGAAAGTTCCCAAGAAATACCAATATATTAGTCAAAAATTTGTTCACTCCCTAATAATTATTTAATCATCATCTTATAATTCTATATTATAAAAATATATAACTTGATCACGTGACTCTAAGGACTCTAGATTGTATATACGCCACGACTAGCTGGTTTTGGGTTCCCTAATGAATTCATGGTCTAAACTCTGAACTATATAATTCTAGCACTTAAGAGACAATTTAATACATATATAACAAATTTGAGAACAAATACATTTTCTAGTAATTTGTATTCAAAGTTTACTTAAATATTGAAAAATTAAATTATAAATTGTGAAATATATATATATATATATATTGAATTTTGTAAATTGCTACATCTTAACGTATTTAGGTGAAAATTAACTAATTCTGGGCCCAGGTGACGTTTCACTTCTAATCACAACTCATTTGTTGATTCTTCCATACAATAGATCACATAAATTCATGTCTATAAGTAGTGATAATTGTCTTATAAAGATTTGCTTTAGTTATGACTTTAATTAAGTCACTGCTTATGAATCACCAATTCATTTTTTTACGATCAATAACCTGGCTCCTCCCCAATCTAACAGACTTATTTTTATCATTTTTCAAATTTTTCTCACAAACCTTCAATAGTGTTCTTATCTTGAATTTTATACTCAATCTTTATTTAATGAGCTATTATTCATCATTACCATTGCATAAAAAAGTTTGTATAACATGATTTCTATATTGTGTTATAATGATAGAAGAAGATGAGCAACAAATATGTTTTTTTTTTGGTCTAAAGTTGGTCAACTATGAAATATTAAAAAATTTGAAAAAATTTCTTAAAACTGGCTACTAGTGCAATTAGTTTTAATCCTCAGTACTAAGAGGCCCATTGGACCAAAGACAGTTTCTAAGCCCATTTCGAAAAACCCTAGGGCATTAATTTCAGAAGTATAAAAGCCTCCTCTCCCAACTACTGTCCATTTCTCCTTCGTTCGCAGCTTCACAAAATCGAAAATGGTTTCGTTGAAGCTCCAGAAGCGGCTCGCCGCTAGTGTCCTCAAGTGTGGAAGAGGCAAAGTTTGGCTTGATCCTAATGAAGGCAATGAAATCTCCATGGCCAATTCCCGTATGTTTCTGTTTTCTGTTTGTTATCAATATCTATTTACGTTTATGCTATCTCTTTTAATCTCTTGTTTGTATGTTATGGCTTCTGATTGTGAAAGATCTATAGTAGGTTTTGATCAGTTTAGCTCCAACGATGCTTAGGTTATGTTACTTTATCGTTTCGCCGTCTTTTCTTGTGTGGAGTGTTTAATTTTGGAATTTGATCAACCGTAGTGTTGTTTTAACCACATATACTCTGATGTCGACCAGTTCAGATCCATAGAAGCATTGATTATTTGTGTTGAGGTTTTAGGTTTGGATTTTGATCAAACATTACAATGTTTCAACTGAATATACTGTTGAG
Organism: Solanum lycopersicum; assembly: GCF_036512215.1. Lineage (NCBI taxonomy): Eukaryota > Viridiplantae > Streptophyta > Magnoliopsida > Solanales > Solanaceae > Solanum > Solanum lycopersicum. The sequence goes on from NC_090805.1 coordinate 3,171,729, forward strand.
GTATATTTTTGTCGTAGAGTTTGATCAGTTAAGCTCCAGTGTACCATAGATTAATTTACTGTTACTATCAATTTGCCTTTTGTTAGAGTTGCTGTTTTGAATTTGATCAGTATACTCCTTATGCATTGTTCACAAGATTAGCAGCATACTAATGTTTTTTTATTTATGTCTACTGTGTCAGCTTAGAGTGATATTTTTTAGGTTTTTGCATTGAAAACATATTTGTTTTTGGTAAACATGATTAACAAGGATGGTTGTTCTAGTGTTAAATGGATGCGAATAAACAATTATGCTGATTTTTTGGAAAACTGAAGATGTAGTGGATTGAAATTATTGGCAGATGTGGATAGGTTATGTGACAAGTTATATTTGCTGAAGTTTTTGAGTCGTGAGATTGAAATGTAATTGAGCTGTATATGTTCATTACAACACTGTCATTGTAATTTAATCAGTAATGATGATAGGTTACTAAACAGTGGGATGAATTAACTGCAATTATCTTTGTTATTGGTAGATGTCAATATGGAAAGATACCTATTTTGTGGGATTTCATTGGGTATGTTGTTGTATTGGCAGATATTTATTTGGTGTTGCTGCTTTGCGTTATTTGCCTCTTAATCTGATGTTTAGATGACAAAGTGATATTAATGTTTACTCAATCTAGATAACTAGAACATGTTTGCTGGAACAAGCTTATTGGTTGAGCTTGTGCAAGCCAGTTGCAATCCTTGTAGCTCTCCCTATGTCATTGTGCCAACTATTTTTTGTCATATTTCTATGAACTGCCCGTAATCCCTTCCTTTCCACTTAATACAGGTCAAAACATCAGGAAATTGGTTAAGGATGGTTTCATCATCAGGAAACCAACCAAAATTCACTCGAGATCTCGTGCTCGCCGAATGAAGGAGGCCAAGAGGAAAGGCCGTCACTCTGGATATGGTACATCCTTGTCTTGACTGTGATTGCAGAAACTCATTTTTCATGCCCTAATTCAGTTTTTAGGTAGCTCTATCAGTTTGCTGTCAACCATTGGGCATTGGTTTTTTTCTTCTTCCAAATAGTCGTTAAAATGTTAGAAGGACTTGGATTTGATAACTCATTTCTCAATCATAATAGAGAAGAATATAAGAGGTGAACTTCCTATGAGAGTCTTTGGCCATAGATGTCATCTAGGCCAATTGAAGTGAGATACAGGAAATATAAGCCTATATTTAGTGTCACTTCATCTTTTTTGTCCTAACTAAATAGTTTTGTGTACTCCATACCTCAAGAAGTTATTTCAATGTAGGCACCTTTTTGGTTGCTTGGTTTGAAAGATTATCTTGCTCATATATTAACTGGCTAGAACTATGCCATTTCTCTCTTCTTTGTAACTAATGAATATTAGCAGGTGAAATTGCTCTGTTGGCTGATGTCTGTTCTTTTCTCAGGTAAGCGCAAAGGTACCAGGGAGGCTAGACTGCCTACCAAGGTGCTTTGGATGAGGAGATTGAGAGTCCTCAGGCGTTTGCTTCGCAAGTATAGGGAATCAAAGAAGATTGACAAACACATGTATCATGACATGTACATGAAGGTGAAGGGTAATGTTTTCAAGAACAAGCGTGTGCTGATGGAAAATATCCACAAGACAAAGGCTGAGAAGGCTAGAGAGAAAACCTTGTCCGACCAATTTGAGGCTAGGAGGGCAAAGAACAAGGCAAGCAGAGAAAGAAAGTTTGCAAGGAGAGAAGAACGTTTGGCTCAGGTATTGTTTGAAGCTCATTAAAATTTCTAGGGAAAAGTTGGCTCTGACACTTGATGGAGTGCTCTACTCTACTCCATGTTTTATGGTTTTAAGAAACGTTTCATGCAATTATGGGATTTTATGTCCTTTTAAATAACTGCATAGGATTTTTTCTCATCTTTTCTGTTTCAAATTTCAGGGACCAGGAGGAGAGAAGCCAGTACAACCTGCAGCACCAGCCGCTGCTGCACCAGCCCAGCCAGCCCAGTAAGTTCATCTGCTATATTAATTGTAGTTTCTCCTAGGGCCTAGTTTGAACATCATTTGATGAGAATATGTCTTTTCAGGGGATCTAAGAAGTCGAAGAAATGAGCGTGATGAATTGTAAGGAGGGTTGGCGCTATGCCTACTTTTTGTCCTTGTTAGTATGGCAGTTTAGTATGTTTGATCCCTTTGCCCTTTTTGGCCTTTTAACTTTAAAAGACAATGTTACTTGTACTGAATTTGAAAGCTGGTTTAAATTTTTGATACGTTGATCCTTTTATATGTTTTAATCGTTTTTCTCCAGAGTTATTTTGCATTGTATTGAATTCTTCTTCTTGTTGCATTTCTCTCTTTTTTTTGCTAGTTGTGACTATTCAATGGAATATAGTCCTTTTATGGACGAGAGTCATTTGCTCTGATTTTAACTGTTGCAAGACAAATTCACGACTCTTGTTCATCAATGTCTACAAGGAAAGGGACTTGAATTTTAGCTTATTTGCCTGATTTAGTGTTGCAGTTTCCCTGTATGTTACGTAGATTGTTCAACTGTCTTTATTACATTCTCAGTAATGCTATACTCCCCCCTCCCCCTCTTAAAAGGGTGACCTAATTTGACTTGGATCGGAGTTTAAAAAAATAAAAAATATTTTTAAATTTTGTAATTTTAAATTAAAGTTATATTGAATGTATCAAATATTTTTTAAATTTTGTGATCTTAGATAGAGACATCTTTTTTGAAACGGAAATAGAGGGAATATTGTATTTGGGCTTCGCACATGTTGGAAAGAATATCTTTTCTGTTGAAAATGTGAGATACAAAATAGTCATGTTGTGTTGATAGACATCTTAAGAAATCCTTAGATGGTAGATGTTGAGTCAAAATTTGCAGTTTATAAAATGAGGACAGTATAGTTCAGTCACTGTACAAATTTATTGTTGTAGCATACGCGACTCACGAGTATAACCAATGTTCATTGCATATCCGTGATGTTGAGCTTTTGGATGACCTATTGCAATTCATTATCTTTAGAAAGTGATATAGTAAAATTATTTTTTTATTTGTAGTGTTTCAAGAAGTGTGCTAATTTCAATATATTTTAATTTTTTCATCTCAATTTATACCAGGTGGATTCAGAATAATTATTTATTAAAGTTTGAGATGAACGTATGAATTTTTTTTTTATATTTTGTACTTTTTCTTAATGAAGTTCAGAGTTTTTTAGGAGACGAATTACATACTTATTAAGTTTTATTTATGATTCCATAAAGAAGAACAGTAAAAATACAATTTAAATTATATTTTTTAAAATATATATATTTTTGATAAGTATACATTACTTTACCTATTAATTTAATAATGAAATAGAGGAAGTAATTACTTAATAGGAGTAATCATAAAATGAGTAATGTCACCCCATTCTACAGCAAAAAAGTGGTCGATCCAAGACTGTCCAGTCCACTGGTGATAAATCTCACCGACGTCTCTCGCACTTCAAGAAATATAAATATAAATAAAAAATAAAAAATAAAATTCTTGGATTTGTATATTCACACGCTAGAGTAATATTAGCTCAAAAGCAAGCTTTCTAAAATGTAAACTTTGATTTTAGTGATTTGTGGTATGATAAATTGATAATTATAGTTTGCTCAATTTTAATTTTATATATATAAAATATTTGATTCGAATTTAAAAAAGTATCTCAATTATATCACATTAATGAATTATATATGTAAAATTATATATCAAAAAAAAATAAAATATACAAACATCTTTCTTAATTATCAATTACTTATAAAAAAAATCACTCAAAATTCCAATAGTTTTGTATCAAGTTATATATTTGTTAGTATTATATAATACATATAAATTGTTTCCGTATATATTTCTACGCAATATTAACATACTAGTATTTCATTTTAAATATTAAATATCAAATATTTGTTGAATACCTAAATATTTCTATATATCATTAATATATATTAAATATCATAATATTAAAATTATGAAATTAATTTTTTTAATTGAATATCATAATTTATTATTCATCATACTACTCCATATATCCCTACCACCATATTATATATGAGATTGATGCCTTTTAAAATGAAAAAAGTGAGTGAACAGATTTTATTTTATTCCAACGATTCTCTTCTCCAAAATAGGGCCCGATGATAAGAGGACCACCACAAATCGTCCAGAAATGTACCACCGGCATTGTAACTGTTAACCGGACCAATATAGTTCAACGAACTCACCGTCACGATCTCCGGCAGCTTAGCCGGCGTGATAGTCTAAGGCTCTTCTCCTCTGACCACCGGATTCTGAAGTTTTGTACATCGGAGGAGGCGCTCCTACCTAGGTTGGTGGCAGCAGCTAAGCTTCAGGTACGAAATTCTCTTTCACGTGTAGTAACCCAACTCTGGCGAGTTCAGTCAGTTCTTTTTTCAAATCTTACTTAGACAAAGCAGTATAATCTGTGCTGATATCATGTAAATACAGAGCCAATGGATCAATTTCCTTGTAGTTATTATTCGAAGATCCCTCAATATCTCTACCTTTGATTATGCTATGAATACTATGGGTATATGAATGGACTGTACATTTTGTAAACAAGTACAAGAATATTAACACTTAATTTTTTGTCGAGGACTGCGTTTATAATGAGGTTGATACTTTTTATAAGCCTTGATCGGAGCCTGGTATAGGATTGATAATTTTCCTTCTAATATAAAAAGTATGAGTAGAAGGGCTCATTCCAGAAGTTTTTCCTTGAGGTGAAAGGGGAAGGGGCAATGGTACTTATGCAGAGTCGGGTTAAATGAGTTCTGCGGATAAGTGATTCGGTGCAAGCTCCTGCTGATGACATTGATGTAGAAAATCCATCTAGAATTGATTGAGCTAAGTGTTGAATCATAAGTAGGAGGGATAGCGCTTCCTTTTCTCTTTATATGTTCTTTCACTACTTATGCCTTATAGCGAGAAAAATAAGCTTCTTCCAGCTTCTGTCATGACTTCCCTTCCACTTTCCTGAACTCTTGCAGGACTTGATTTGCGGGAGATGAGGTTTAACTCCTATAGCTTTCCTTCTAACCATGCACACAAAAATGCCACATGTTTGATGTTTGAGTAGGGTCACTAAGGTCTATGTCAGTGCTTTGTTTAAGTGAGTGGTATGAGCACCTACTTTAACATTTCATATTCTAACTAATAAGACTTGGAACTTAATCTTTATCAGAAAAGTACACTTAACAGCAGTTCCCAGTACTTGTTACTAACTGAAATCAGAATTCTACCTAGACATATTATGTAAATGATCTTTTTTGTGATATTTACTTTTCCTGATAGCATCAAGAGTGTTATGTAGGAAGTGATGATGGACCAATTGGTCTAGAGAGCTGTCATCTCCTTTTTATAAGGACATGACCAATCCATCCCTCAAGTATATGGTGAAGGATTTGTTCTCTCATTTTCTCATTGCTATATCTTCTTCTTTCTTAGAAGTTACAACCTGAGACTAGATTAATGACCACCTCTCTACCTCCCCCTTAGGATTTATGCTGCTATCTGGCGACCTACCGAAACAGATGATCCTTCTTCCTCTTCCCCTCTCCCCAACCTCCCCAATTATGGCTTTTACCCTGATTTATTGTACACTTGGTAATTATTTCCCTGGTTTATCATATAATTTTGTCATTTTGTGTGGTTCAATTCTGATAGATTTACGTCTTGCATGTAAAGTTACTATGGTCATTTATCCACTGCATAATAAATCGGGTCAAATATCAGAATATAGAATGTCTCACCTATGATCTTATACAATACAAATGAGATATCCTAACTAATCCTAATTTTGTAAACCAAACGATGGCCAATTTTGCTTTCTTGGCTGACCTTTATTTTTAAAAGTGGACAAGATTACTACTGTCCTATGGGAAGCCTAAACTATTTGATTTCTTTATTTGTGCTCATGCTTTTAGGAAGAAGCTCCTCAAATGCTGGACACTTTACCTTCATTCGAAGTTTCCCCTGGTCTGACTCATCCACTAGGAGTATCAGAAATTGAAAGTGGAATAAATTTTGCAATTTTTTCGCAGCATGCTTCTGCAGTTACACTTTGCATAATTCTTCCAAAGAGGTTAGACTCACGCTTTTGGATGGTATATTTTGTTGTCTTTAATTCTGGTCTTAGTTGCAAATTCTAGATATTAAATTCTACTACTGTTAATCCTGCCTATTAAATTTGTTAATGTTGAGATATTATTTGATTTGCAAAATCAGAGTGATTTGATATTACTAGGATTGGTTTTGTAAATATACACCAACCAAAAATGTATACAAGGTGTAATAGTAGTAATCCCATCCAAGCTTAAGGGAACAATCAAGCTTTCCGTTTCTTCTCATTCTTTTCCCAATGTTCAATGGTATTAGACTCAGAGGAATTCTCATATGATCTTTCCTTTCCTTCTTATCCTCCAAATCCTCTGGATGGAAAAGATAAACTTCCGTTCTGCCCAATTTAATCTGGAGGTGTAGGAGTAAGTTGAGCGTCACCTCCTATACAAGAAGTGTGACAGGGCTCGAGTGACCTTAGACCGTGAAGCTCATCACCAACAGCTTTCTTGTCCCCGTCAATGCATCGATTTGCCTCACCAGAGCTTAATCCATGTGCAGATGCGGGAGACAGAATTCTGGCATCTCTTCTGACTGAGCTCACCTGACAGCGAGCCATATCCAGTGGTCTCCTTTTCCGATTCATCACTTGTGACTCCAAATCACCTCAAGGATCTCTGGGAAATACCCGAGGGTCTTTCCGAAGCAACCTCTCTACCTCCACAAGGTAGTGGTAAAGTCTGGATACATTCTACTCTCTTTAGACCTTCACTTGTGGAATTTCAGTGGGTATGTTGTTGTAATATGAATAATTCTAACCTAACATAGATTGGATTATGGAAAGCCAGTGGGTTAGGTTGTTTTCCATGCATACTGGGAGATAAATAGGAGAGGTTGAAGAGAGGGGTATGGGATGCCTTACATTATCTATTCCAATATATTTGAAACGGGAAGGACAACATATGCCCTTCTTAATTCCCCCCCTGTAATTATATCAACAAGGAGGTGGGTGGGATGCCAAATGTAAGTAAAAGCTTTCTGAACAGCATAGGAACGTTTCATCTTAAATTCAACTTGTAGGTATCGTCACATCCCTTCATCTATTGCAACATTTCATCTAAGATGGAGAAAATCTAGAAACTATGTTAATGAAATGGTGTTAAACATTCTGGTGAACCCAGCATAACCTTTTCTGCAGTAATTGACGTTGTATCACCTTGAGATACCATTATAAATTTAGTATGTAGTAAATGTTCAAAAGATTTGTTACACTTAGGATGAAGTACCATATATTTACAAAGACTTTGGAGTATTGAACAGTTTAAAACTACCTGTTCATTCTTCTTGCCAGGGAATAGTACTATCCCTGGTGAGCTCATGCTCATTTTTCTCATATATCATATGCACATCTGCGTAAAGCATGTTGAGTGAATATATGTTACATGGGAATGCTTGACAGTGTTCATGATGGAATGATTGAATTAGCATTGGATCCACAGAAGAACCGCACCGGAGACATATGGCACATATGCATTAAGGTAGTAATTTAACTATTTTATGTACCTTCATTACTGTATTCACTCAGCAATCTTCAAAGATTATATGATTTGGATGCTCATCGTATCATGTTGGCTGTCCACTTTCTACTCTCTTTTTGCTATTAATTGACCTGCTCCCTATTGTAGGCAGTGTCAAATGATTGATCTCCTTCCTTAATGAATACTCAAATGTGTCCATAGTTTCAATATAAAGTAAACATATTGTGGTTTTCTGTTACATTTTTAAAAGAGAAGTTAACATATTGTAGTTAGAACTGAATGTCATCCAATTGTATGTCCAATGATTATTTGAATTTAATTTATCTTTCCTGTTATTCTGTCGAATAAAAACATTTCAAATCCTTTCTGTAGAGTCATTGAGTTGTCCTAGTAAGTCAAATGACCTCACATATTTGGTAGGGTATCTAGCAATTCTTTGACCTTGACCTCACATGTTTCCAACTTTTATTGAGAATATCCCAACTAAGTAAAACACATAAACTAATGAAACTTTCTTTCCTTAAATTTCCATGCTGGAGCTGGAAGGAAGTAGTTCACTTCAGATAGATGCATGGAATATGGATCTTGCTAATCTGAAAGGATTAAATAAAGGGATAAATTAAGATGAAAGAGAAGTAATGTAAATGTTGATTGTGTTAATTAATATGATTTTAGGAGACTTTATTTTTCCTTTCCTAGCATTATTGTAGGAACAAAATATTTTTTTTTTATTGTAAATTGATTGTCTTTCCTTAGTAAGGGTCCATTGCAAACTACCCCTTCTCTTTAAGAACCCTAATTGATTGTAGTAGACCTAGTTAGCATATTAGGGATGATCATGTTTAAGCATATTAGGGATGATCATGTGTACTAGCAGATTCAATTCAAGAACTTGGATGATTGCGATCTAGACCCCTAATTGAATAATTAAAGACAATAATAATACAAGACTAGTTACATTCTCCACTTAATCGAATAAGAACCATATATATCAAGCAAAGAGTTTAATATTACCTCTTAAAAAATCGTTCTTGTAAGGTTGTACAAGAAATCCTAAGTAACCAATACACGAAGATATGAATAAATAAAATCTCAATTTTATTGATAGCTATTCTGTGTCAAAAAGAATGAAATCAACGTGGGTGAATCTAGGGTAAATTTCTAAAACACTATCCCAAATAGCACGAGATTCAATATCTACTTTATGGAAATAATAGATAATAAAACCTAACTAGGAAACTTTAAACTAGGAAAATTGAACTAGACAATTTTTAAACCAGGAAAACATGGAAGATTAATGTCACACTAATTCTAGAACTACCTAACAAAATAAGGAAAGAAGTGTCCAATTTTCTCCTGAAAATACGCCTATTCCAACAGACTTGTGCATGTATTTCAGCCTCTTTTGGGGATCCATACATGCTATTAGGTTGGCTATATGAATCTTCACTGACCATATTTCCTCATTTATGTTTAAGCTCATGTTAATCATATACTAAAATAAATAAAAGTGAAAATAAGTCAAATTTCATTCCAATTACTTCCTTTGTATTTATTTGTTCAGATTGGACTTCTAACTCGTTCAAATGCATAATTATCTTTAAGTTTAACATTCACTAGTATCAATTTTGTAATCACAAATTTCCTTGGATGAATCAATAGTTTCCCATATTTTTGTACTGTTGGAACTGTGTAATGAAGGTATACATTTCTCTTTTCAGCAGGCCTTTCCGTGGTTTCTATTTTACTCACAGTTTATGCTGCTATGTCACTATTATATGCTATTATTGTGCTTGCTATATAACCTTTTCTTACTGTATTATTTTTTCTCCGTCATCCGCAGGAGTTGCCCCGAGGTGGGGTCCTTTATGGTTATCGCATTGATGGACCTCGAAATTGGCATGAAGGGCATCGATTTGACGATAGCATTATTTTGATTGATCCTTACGCAAAACTAATTGAAGGTCGACGAGCTTTTGGAGATGAAAGCAATAAAATGTGTAGATTTTTTGGAACTTATGATTTCAATAGCTTGCCTTTTGACTGGGGAGAAAATTACAAGCTTCCAAATGTACCGGAGGTAGATTGAGAAGAACTACTTGAATAACTTTTTTCCTCGTGTGCAAATCTAAAGATAATTTGCTTGCATGTTCAGCTATTTGACTTATGAGCTATGACTAGTGACAGAGCTGTCATTTTGTAAGTGCTCAAATTGTCTGCCATTTAGTTGATCTTGTTATTTCAAGTAAGAGGAGTTTCAGCTTAATCTTCTGTAGTAATATTATTGGTTCTTTGGTAGATTGAGCTGTAAGATTATAGTACTTAGATCTTTTATAACATTTTACTCTTAAGGATAGTTCGATTTGCATTTTACTTATGAGTGGATTATAATGTAGGGACTGCTTGTGTGGTGATTAATGTGTAACAGATTGCTATGCAGTCATTAACGATCAAGGAATTGTTGTGTAGTGATTAAGAGATTATTGCCATACAAGAATAACCTTTTTTTAGTGACATTCTTGTCTTTGAATAGTCTAATCTCTGTATGGCTAATACACGTATTCTTGTTTCACATTGTATCTAGTATATAATATCACATAGATTCTCGTATAACTGAAGTTGTATTATTTGGATACCACCAACCAAATGTTGCATTACATAATGCGCGATTGTGCAACCAACCAAATGTTGTGTTATTCTATGCCCGAATATTTGCTGGATTTGTTACCACACAATCAACCAAACCAACCATTAACTCCTTGCAGTATATCCTCTTTTCTTTGGGCAGAAAGATCTTGTTATATATGAGATGAATGTTCGTGCTTTTACTGCTGATGAAACAAGTAGTTTGGATCAAGATCAACGGGGAAGTTACCTTGGCTTAATTGAAAAGGTACTTCCATATTCTACTTGTCTATTTTCTCTTTTACCAACTACTAGCATTTCATTTGTTTGTTGAAGTTTGGTGTATCTTCCTTAATAGCAGTACTGCAAGTTACACCACGAGTTAACTTCCCAAATACTTACATTTTTGTTTTGGCAAGGTCCAATTTTAAAATTGCTTTATATGTTCTTTGGCCCTTTTTCTTAGATTAGATGTCTTTGATATTTTCATCATATACTAGTCACTTGCAGTAATCTGTTAAACTTATTTTAGTCTTTCAGTTATCTGACATTCATCTACAAATGCAGATACCACATCTTCTCGAGCTTGGTGTCAATACAGTAGAATTATTGCCTGTTTTTGAGTTTGATGAACTGGAATTACAAAGGCGACCTAATCCGAGAGATCACATGGTAAACATACCTTGTCTTTGCGCTTTTTAGCTGTTTTTTGTCTGGGCTTATTCTTTTCTGGTGATTTCTCTATTCTTAAGCTAGTTTATGATGATTATTCTTTCATACTTGAATTGTTTTTGTATGTGAGCATGCATCGTTGAGTCATATTATGCTTTCTCTGATTTTCACTATTTTGACATTTTTATGGCGTAGTGTATCAGTAAAATACCAATGCTTTGAATGGTAAAGATGGAATTAACATCCCACCTTTACTCAGAAATGCCTGATCACAATAGTAACTCAGATCCTTTCAAATGTGCCCAGGAAACTCTTATAGTGATCTGATTGAAACAAGCGATCAACTTTATATATTTATTTGGGAACCAATTGTGAAAAGAAAGAGGAGATTTGAGAATGAATTGCTGTATAACTCCCTCAAGCATGTTGGAGATTATATAATGTTTACAAGTAATCCAAAAAGAAAAAGAAAATAATGCTCATTCATATTTATACAGTTATACAGATCTGCACCTTTCCTATATTAACAAGGAATGGTGCCACAACCCAAAATCTCTAGCTGCATGATATGATCCTAGTTGGGAAACTAAGGATTCCAATGCGGAAAACAACACAAAATGAGGATAGGGGAAATTGATAGATGAAATAGAAGAAAGAAAAGATTTTTCAACTATATTATGTGATTGATCAACTTAGGATTGGTTACCTACACCTATCAATCAACAATCAAAGATGAATCAATCCAAGGGGGAAGGGAAACTTGAACTCATACATGAAAATCTAATCCTAGATTATCCTAGAGGGGCTCAAAGCAAAGAGATCAGGGAATTCACCCTCTAAACTAACCTAATATCCATAAAGGAGGAACTACACTCTCAAAGGAGTTCTTAAATCTTCAATCTTCAAAATATGAAAAATGAAAACAACTAAGATAACTATTTATACTTTTGCCTTACAAGCATAGCCCAAAAGTGGCATTTGCACAAATAGCAAAAATATCCCTTCCCTATTTGAGTTGCAATGCCACTTGCGACCGCAAGTAAAGAGATGCGGTCACATTTTGTGAGCGCAAGTGATCTCACTTTGATGCGATCGCTTTGGGTAGGATGTGGCGTCACATATCTTGAAATGCGGTTGCATCCTCTTCTACATTTTCTTTTCGAGCTATCCTTCCATAACTTGAGCATCTCCACATGTGAAATTGGGATTTCACCCTCTTCCATCCAAGCTATTTTCCATAGCTTGAATGCTCCCACACATGGGTCTTGAATGGTCCTTTAGGACTCCATCTTCTTAATCAATGAGTGTATAGCTTGAAGATGTTAACTTGAGACTCCTTGAAGCACTTCAACTTTGGTGAAAGTGTTCCGTGGGCCAAAATTGGCTTGATTTCATGCTTCATCATGTATCCTAATCACCATTAAGCTTCTTGTGCTTTCCAAGGTTGTATCATCCTTTCCTTATTGAAAAAGATTCTTCCTAAAATCCAGATTTAGCAAAACCATAAGGAAGACAAACAACAACAAAGTCCTCAAGGCATAAGGGTTAGTGTTAGTGTTAACAATCCTACTACCAACATGTCAAGCATGCACAAACTTGTTATATCATCTAGCATCAACCATTCTTATCAAGAACAAATTTTCAAATAAAGCACAAGGTACTTTATTATTTAAGAGACCTTGACCAAAGGGTAAATCAAGAGAGCCAATACATTTAGGAATCCAAGCATGCAAGTTCTTGTTGGTTCTATTGGCCAATAAGCATATTTATCCCCTTTAAGTCAAGAAACAAGTTATAAAACCAATGGCGAAGGGCAACGTCATAAACAAGGCCAACGTTAAGATTCTACCTAATGTACTAGCCCATCTAAAACTTTGAATCACTACCAAGTTATCACCGGGTCAAATACAAAGGTATTATTCCCCACAAATGGGCAAATATGGCTATATGCCCATAATAGGTAAAGTAATAACATCAACAAGAATCACATTACTAAAAGAAAAGTGTTAATACCATTCTCATCACACAAAGATGTTACATCCATGGCTTTACAAAACCCAAGAATAAGCATGAACCACATATACATACCTACCTTGAAGGAAACACAAAAAGTGGCTTCACACACAATTGTTTTTCCATTATGTTTCTTTAATGGCCATCTTTCTTAAGTTTCCTCCTTGGATAAGACTTCACAAACAAGTCAATTAAATAGTTAAGTTCATCAAAAGAGAGTTTTACCTTCTCTAACACGACTTTGGTCTATCAAGTGGATTATAAAACCTCAAGGACTTGGTCATGGGGAAGGGTGCCAACAACTTCACCCCCGTCTCGCTTGTCTTTATGACCAAGCATCACCTCACAATTAAGGGATCCATGATCCCTCAAGAAGAAAGTTCCTCCACTAGGAATGTGTCATCATCACATAGTGATTTACCAAATACCTTGTAGCCTCTAGAAGTGTCTACATCTAAACATCACACTCATACAACTGTGATAAGTTGATCATAGTCATGTCATCATCAAATAAGATTGTCTTTTTATATGACCTTGAGCAATTCTCTTCTTATGAGCTAGCTTTTAGGCTTAAAATTTATTTATTTACCGAGATGTCTACTTGATATGGAAGGAATTCTGTTAATTCTCCTTTAGGTTAAAAAAATCCTTACTAACTTGCATGCAAATTCGAGTAACATGAATATTTTTGGGTCGTTGATCTTACAGAGAATAGATAACTTCATGGTGTCTCCATGTTTATTACTATGTCTATTACTATAATTACACTTAAATTGAGTTCTTCCAAACTGACCTTTTTCTCAGCGATTCTTTATAGACCAGGACGTTCAATTTTCCGTTATTTGAGATGTGAGAAAAAAAGTGTCAACAATTGGTGAGGAATCCAGTCCGTGACTAGGTTGGCCAGCTTGGCGAAATGGTCGAGAAAATAGTCCATCAACTGTAGAACCTTACGACGAGCCAAAATTTGGTCACACACCGATCAAGGTCATTAGGAAGTTTAGCAAGTGTGCGATCTAGAAATATCGTCAGTGATTGCCCATGTTGCTTCAACACTAGTATTATTTGACATCAATTTCTATAATTCCTTTGTGATTGCCTGTACCCGTCTCAAGTAAGTAGAAATACCCAATTCCTCTTTCTTTAAGTTTATCATTTGAGATATACCATATTATAAAAATGAGAATATGCCATTAGTGTATTAAGAGCAAGCCTTTCTCAAACAAAATAACATGTCTGAAATGGATGAAACAAAGACCTTAATTTGGAATTTGAGTAAGTTGCCATATGAGACTAAATAGTTGAGCATCAACTTTTTCCCACTGTGCGTGGCCCTTTTCACCCCCCTCACTAGATTTTTGTTAAGTGATCTTTAGTGCCTTGACCCTTGCACCACAACTCAACTGAGCTAGCCAAATTTAAATGGTTTCAACTTTTAAATATGGGTGTAGAAGTAATTGTAGGACTTGAATTTTCATTTCCCGCACCCAAGGGTGTGACCTAGTAATCAATGAGGTAGGTTGAGTACCATGAGGTTTCTGGTTCAAATCCCAGTGGAGACAAAAAAACACTAGGTTATTTTCTCCAATCGGTCCAAGCCTTGGTGGACATGGTAAGTACCTGTTGCTGGTGGGGATGGCAAGTATCTTATGAAATTAGTTGAGGTGCGCGCAAGCTGGCCCGGACACAAAAATTATGAAATAACAAAAAAATTCCGATTCCCCATAAGTATCAAAATCCAAATGACATAATACTCCACAAAATATAATGGATAAGGTGACAAAAAGTGCAAAAGAAGATGTGAGAATAAAATGAGGAGATGTCACAGCTACAACCAAGGTACACAACACAAATTAAAATAGTGGGAAACACTGTTGAAATGAAGTGGACTGAAGAGTATTTTCTTTAGATTCTTCTTTTTCTTCTTTCCATCTACTTTGTTCTATCTAGTGGTATTATTACTTTTTTTTTTTTGAGCAAGGTAAAGTTATATTCCTCAGCAATGTAGGTATGCTGTCAACCATCAAAAACATTACAGTGCAAGTAATCATAATTACAGATAGTCTAAGAAGTCTACTGTCTGTTCTACCTCATCTATACCCTCTTCTTTACACCAAAGATATAAAGTATTAATGCAGTTTTCTTTTACTTTCTGCATTGGATTAGTAATATTTTCAAAACATCTATTGTTTCTTTCCTTCCAGGCTGACCACCATATGCAAGAAAGGACTAGGCTTCACCATTTTTTCTGTTTTTTACTCCCACCTCTTCTCATCCAGCAGGTTAGAAGATCTGCCGTATGCTCAGGCATCAACCATGGTTTTTAAATGTGATTAAGAAACATGTGCCACAGCTGAGAAGTCACTCTACAATGGAGGAACAAATGGCTATTTGTTTCCTCCTTTTCCTTGCAAAAGAACCACCTTGCGACAATCTCAAAACCTCTCTTTTTCAGTTTCTCCTGAGTGAGACAGCTCTTCTACAAACCTTCCACGTGAAACCCTTAATCTTGGTAGGGATATTAGATTTCCAAGGTCCAGGGATGTTCCCAGGTTGTGAGATCAAAATTTCTTCTGTACAATCTTCCGACTGAAAATTTTCCATCCCTATCATGTCTCCATCTGATTATCAAGGCTGGTATTTAAACCAGAGAAATCATTCAACCTTTGCAGTAGGCTGGCCACACTCTCAATCTCCTAGTCATTTAGAAGCCTCCTAAAGATGATATTCCATCCTTGGTTAGTCCAGGTCTCAGCAATGGATGCTTCAGGAGTGCCACAGAAAGAAAATAAATCTGGAAAATTGTATTATTACTATCTTTCTGTTAATTAAATTCTTCGAGTAGGGTAGAAGGTTTGAATTTTGGCTCTTTTTTTGGAGGGATTAGGCTTGGTGGGAGTCTAGAAGCACCGCGTATGCCACAGTATTAGCTTTATGCATGTAATTTCTTGCATATGATATCTGTTACCATCTGTTGTCTTTTGTGTTTCAGTTATCGCATTATTTCCTTGCTATTACTATTCTTTTTCTGGATGCCCTATCCTGCTTGCGTATTAATTGACCATTTTTTCCACTGTCATATTTCCTTTTTCATAACTACTTCTACCTCCACGAGGTAGGGGTAAGGTCTGCGCAAACTCTACCCTCCTCAGACCCCACTTGTTCAATTACATTGTATGTGTTGTTGTATCTGCTGAAACTTGATGAAAAGATGCTTTGTGTGTGTGTCTGTTTGTATATGTATTTTTGATTTTCATGTATTGAAAATCTTTATTGACTACAATGTCAATTTAAGTGTCAGAATGCCCTTGGTTTGACTAAATCCTTTTTGGACTCGTGTTAACTTTAGATCAATACATGGGGCTACTCAACAATAAACTTTTTTGCTCCAATGAGTCGATATGCAAGTTGTGGTGGCGGACCTGTCCGTGCTTCCTGGGAGTTAAAAGAAATGGTCAAGGCCTTGCATGGTGCTGGAATTGAGGTTTTCCTTATATCAGTGTGGTCCTTAAAGAGCTTGCTATACATGTCCAATATGTCTCTTCTACCTTTTCAACCATCTTTCTGAAGATGTTAGTTTCTCTTTTTCACGGTTTTTCATTCTACAGGTCATCTTAGATGTTGTTTATAATCACACAAATGAAGCTGATGATGAAAACCCATATACAACCTCATTCCGAGGAATAGACAACAAGGTAAAGGAACTGTTCAACATAATAGTCAGTATTTGGAAAGTTATGAATTAGATCTTTATTGCACACAATGTACCTTGGTAGGTTACTTTGTCTAGGGAAACATCTACATTTTCTGGTAGCAGGTTCTGGGGGTGGGGTGGGGTATTGTGTTCGTTAACAGATAACCATTTTAGTAATCAACATCATCTTTGAACTAAGTCTTGATTGATGCATCCACCCGCCACAAGAAAAGTTGTTTGCGTAACTTTACGGAGCTGCTCAACTGGAGTGGCCTCTGATTATGGAATTTGGCAGTGTTTTTACTTTCTGTTCTGCAGATTATTATGGAGTGCATAATCTACTATCATATGTAGTTAAAATGCTAGAACTTGCTTCTTTTCCCCATTCCTCTGCTATAAATCTTCTCTGTAAATCTGCATCAGACCGATAGTTTAGATGAATTTAACTCAATTCTTTTTTTTTTCTCTATAATGCTTTGTCTCCCTCAAAAACCAGATGAGACCAGGCTTACTTTGTCAAGTTCTAAATCAAACTATTCATATCTGATGTTGTGGATGCAGTCTGAATTTCTGTTATTCTATACAAAAGATTTGTCTCTCTGTTTCCCCACCCTCTCATAAATGATATTTCCTTGCCCTCTCAATGGCAGGTTTATTACATGGTAGATTTGAACAACAATGCTCAGCTGCTGAATTTCTCTGGATGTGGTAATTTAACAATACACTTTTTTACCATTGAATAAAAGGAAAATCTGCAAAGGCAGTTCTGAACACATCTTTAAAATACTCTCCAGGATATTTCAATGGTTATTTGAAATTGTTAACCTGAGGCAGTTTCCTAAGGAGCAATTTTGGCAATGTTATAGGCGAATGATTTACTCAACTAGATTTTTACAAATATCACTCCACAAAAAATATATGTACGGAACGGTACAAAATATACAATAAGGGCCCGAAAGTGACCAAAAAAGACAAATATATACAACGAACCAAACCTCGAACCAAACCTCGGACCTGGTGTCACCGATATAAGAGCATCTAAAGTACAATAATAGGACTACAATCTGTCAAACAAAATACAAAATATATGGACCTACAAAAGAGAGAGAACAACAAGTCCCGAATGCCTAGAGCTCACCACGATCTAAGCAGCGACGGCCTCGTGAGATCAGGAATCAGCGAGGGTGGCTCGTAATAAGCATTGCATCAGAAAAAGATACAGAAGTGTAGTATGAGTACCAAAACACTTCTTACATTCACTTAGAGTGACTTCACTTCACGTCTTACAATGTGAGAACAAATTGGATTTGCTTCAGTACACTTATTACATTCACTAAGAGTGAGTTCACTACCATTAGAACCTCATTATCCCTTGCTATATTATATTTGCACCATCTTTGATCTTCACCCACATCAGTATTTCTTGCCCTGGTATTGCTCCTTGACAGAATAAAACATGTTCTCAGGAAGATCCTTGCTTTCTTTCACCATTCTTGTTGTCTACCCGTCTCAACTAGGTTTATTTTGTTTAACCCTTCTCAAATTAAATCAGGGTGAATCTAAAATTTAGCTCAATTTAACACTATTTAAGTTTAAAGAGTATTTGATTTTTAATATAATGGTTAGAAAGAATTTGTTCATCATTCCAAATGGATTCTTTACAGATTGGTTATTATTCACTTACTTCAACTGGTAATAATAATTGGAAATGTAATGAGGCAGTTATTTACTTATTTTTATGATGTTCCAGAAAGGATGTTGTCGCTTGATTATAAATTGACATATCCTGAAATATTTTCACATGGGAGTGAGGCCCAATTCTTTATTGCAGAAGGAATGTTATGGAGTTGAACCATGGAGGAAAAAGGGGAAAAGGTCTAATTACTAATGTTTATTTTACTCCATACTTGTCAGTTCTTAGTCCATGCAGTCATGGAACTTCAAGATTTATAATTGTGTTTGACGTTTTAATGCATACTCTTGCATATTTGCTTTTTCTTTCTTTTGCTTAAAAAGTTGTTATCTTCATTTAGTCTTTGGTAAGAATTCTGAGATGCAATTCTTTGGTCTTTCCAGGTAATACTTTTAACTGCAACCATCCTACCGTCATGGAACTTATACTTGAAAGCTTAAGACACTGGTACTCACTGATTGATATCAATATACTGTTATTTTAGTCAAAATTAAACTAAAGATTTTCTTAATGGATGCGGTTATTTTTTTTATGGCAAGGGTACCTGTTTTTGTGGATGTGGTTGTTGTTTTCATTTGTTTGCACAACACCAAAAAAAAAAAAACTTGCAAATTTCATTATTCTCCGTACTTGTTCAATGTCCATAAAGTGTGTCACAGGCACCTTTACTCTCCAATTTGTCTTATTCCCCTCTAGGGTCTTTTAGTGATAGCCTGATAGGCTCCACGGGTATTGGACAATCCCGTTTGAAATACTTAGTGGCTAGTGTATTATAATCAATAAGTTCTCTTTTTCTTTTCTGTTGCTGAAAAAAAGTAAATAGATAGACATATTTCTATAATTAGTTTGTTTCTCTTCTATCCCATATATCTATTTTAAATTATGTAATAATACATTTCTGATCTGGAAGCCTAGCTGGGGCAAGAATCTCAATATGTTATGACATAGCCTTGAGCCCTTAACCGACCTTTTACTCGGTCACATACACACAATGGTCTATGCAGACTTGCTGGTTGGTCAGTTGATGAGGATATATACTTCATCTTTGAATGCTTATAGTTTTCTTGAAATGCTGATATGTTCATAAAATTCACTATGTCGGCTTGCTCCTAGTGGATTTGATCGTCAACTGGATTAGTTTTTCCAGTCTTATTATCCCTCTCTTTTCGTCCTCTATTTCAATGGTCTTTTCATATGCTTGTTAATAGATGCGGTGCAGATACCTAACTGAAATTATTACTGGCAGAGTGATTTATCCTGGATGACTTGTTTGTTTCTTGACTAACTTTTTTTCATCTCCATTTGGTATCCTCTTCTACTTTTTGTTGGAGCAAATAAAGGGTCACCGAGTATCATGTCGATGGATTTCGCTTTGATCTTGCTAGTGTTCTTTGCAGAGGGACAGATGGTACTCCCATTAATGCTCCCCCCTTGGTTAAGGTGAAGCGTTTATATGCTTTTGTTTTTGATGGTGCATCAAAAAAGAAAATTGTGTGATGGAAAGTAAGTTAATAGTGAGGTGACTATTCCACTGCCATTAACAATTTTCATGTTCACCTCAACCCCTATCTATCATCATCTAGGATTATCTCCCTTCTTGTTTTATCTTCTTTTTTCTTGTCTCTTTGATTTCCCATGTCACTTAAAAATTCATTATAAATATGCTCAAGTCCAACTTTCCCTTGCTTAAGAAAAAGATGACTCCCTAAATTCAGAGAATGTTGAAAAGGATTACACGATGCATTAATGCTTGAGAATGATCAAGATGCTACATACTTGCAGGCCATTTCCAGAGATAGTGTATTGTCGAGGTGCAAAATTATTGCTGAGCCATGGGATTGTGGAGGCCTATATCTTGTTGGGAAGTTTCCGAACTGGGACCGGTAATATCTAAAAGAACTTTATTACTATATATTATTAGTTGGGCTTTTTTCATTTTTAGCACATGGCAGAAATTTATCACGTGCGCTAGTTGAAATAAACAAAACATATACACCTATATTATATGTATATTTATGTGACAATATGTATATTTATACTACAAAACCTATAAGCCGTATGATAGGGAGGTAACTGTCTTGTATCATTGGGGGGTAATCGGTGTACTCTATCTGCTGGCTATTTTGTAAATTAGATCACTAAAAGACATTTTACTTGATTTATCTCTTATTAATTTATCCTATAGTTGAAAAGGAGTGGAAGATCATCTAATGTGAATGTGAAAATTTGGTCAGTGACCTTGTTGGAGACCTAAAATTACTTTATATTATTAATTTGAGGCTACCAGCAGATCGTTGTTCGTAAACATGTCTGCTTGCAGCTCTCAAGGATGTTTTCGGTATTCTGAATTGTTGGAACTGTAAAGATACTGTATGAGATTGCTTTTGCAATTTTTGACAAAAGAACCAGCCCATATTCTATCTATAACCTAGGTCAGCCAAAAAGATGCAGTTAAGCTTTTCTACGCCTATTGGTCCCATGTATTTTCCTTGCATTTGTTTGGATTTCTGGAACACTTGTGGACCCCATTATTTTACCTGATGTTCATGAGACCAGACGCAGTTCAAATTCGATTTTCTTGAACAATTCTCAGTATGCAAAATTTACTATTACTATTGTATAGCAAAAATTAAAAATTAAAAATTATAACTTAGAACTTAAAACAAAAATTGGAAAAAGGCAATCACATACATATGATATATTTAATTATTTTTGTTTTCTCCTGATTAAAATGTTATTTTCAGAAGTCCTAAATATAAGGTTGCTTTGCGTTATACGTTCAATTTTATTCAATGTAACTACTTCATACAAGGTAAAATCTTCATCGCTTTTAAATTTCTAAAATTTCCGGGGTCTCTACTGTGTTTCAGATAGAGTAATCTTTGATGATTCCATCATCTATGATTGAGATATGAAAACTTCTGGATAGGTATCCTAAAATTTTGAACATTTCTATATATTTCAAATAAGGATTTAGCACATAAAATTTAGTTAATTTTAGAATGCTAATAATTATTTTTCAAATAAGGATTTAGCCAATTTTAAATACTAAATATATGAGTTTTTATATTTTTCAAATAATGAAAGATCTAATAGTTAGAACTTAATTAATTTTAAAATCCTAAATACTTGGATAATGTTTAAACAACAATTATTTTATGAAGTTGTAAATGATAATGTTGTCTATTATAAAGTCTTTTAATGAAGAGAAAATAATTCAATTAACATATCTAATAGTATAGATTAGCAACTCAAAAATCACCTAAAATTTCAAAATATTCAATATATGTACCTATAAAAGCTTTAATTGAAATTACTTTTTTATCGTGAAGTTTCATAGCATGTTCCTTATCTTTTTTTTTTTTAGAAAAGGGTAACCTTGTATTCACACCAAAAGATTCATCTATCCAAAAAATGATGAATTGGAAACTTACATCCCACATAGGGTATTCCTTACAAGTTTCCTTTGAAATCAACTAATTCTATTATCTCCCCTATCAGATTTTGTTTACACCAAAAAAAAAAAAGGTTAAACAATTCATTCTAATTTTCTGTAAGTTAAGTTTTTTTGTCCATCAAAGCACTTTGAGTTCCTTCCTTTCCAAAGAGTCCACCATATGCATGCGTGGATAGTTCTCCACCAGAATTCTTTTCTTCCTCTATTGCCAATACCTTTCCACCATGGCATGTTCCTTATCTTGATAAACATATGCAGGTGGGCTGAGTGGAACGGGAAGTACCGTGATGACATCAGAAGATTTATAAAGGTGACACCAATAGGAGAGAATCTGAATTTAAATTTCATTACATTTAAGTTTGTCAGTACAAACTTTTCCATTATCTGACCAATCAAGTGCATCTGAAAGCAACAGAAAAGGGACTAAATGTTTTCCACTGATATTAGCAGGTTTAAATTTCATATATTCATGATTTTAACATAAAATGGTAGACTTCTAGTTATGAAGCTAAAATTCACTCTACTGGAAACATCATTTTTTATTTAGTCCCTGTTCATTTTTACATTGTTAAGTCGGAACTTTAGTTTCTTTGGTGTATGTATCTTTTTTCCATTTTCAACTATTGAGAACCAAACAAGATTTTACAATTATACCAATTCACGCTGTTTTGACCATCCTACTGTGCCCCCTACCATAGAAAGCAGCTGCTAAAACTACATTTGGTACAGTTACACATTAATCCTCAGGCACTTGACAAGTACATACATATTCATAATCTGGGACAATTGTGGAATTTCCAGAGATGTATATTAGAATATGAATTGGAGATTCCAGGCACTAGTAATTGATATCTTCTAATTCAAATGCATTCATCCTTTAAGTGTAATGATAGTTGGATTTGCCATTTTAGTCTTTAAAATTAAGGCTTTGTTTTTCATGTAATGCGACTCCTAATATAACTTAACTGTTTAAAGATATAAGGAGATACAAGTGTTTTATTCAGTATATTCTAACTTTGACATTACAAATTATACTTAGCATAATCATTGAATGAAACTCTTGGAATTTTGAAATTACACTAACATTTTCTATATATTATGACTCAATTCTCAGGTTTGTTTGTTTATTATATGAAGTTGTGAGAATATAGATATTATCGGATTATCTCAATAATAACAGGAGAGAGTGTGTACTTTTTTTTATTGGAACTGGTAGTGTTGTATTCCTCGGAATTAAGGTATGATGGAGACTTCCAAAAAGGTAACAACAAGCTAAAACAAGAGACTGATTATCCTGAATGATTGAACAGGGCGATGCTGGCATGAAAGGAAATTTTGCAACCCGTATCGCAGGTTCAGCAGATCTGTACAGAGTAAGAGCTACAGCTTCCAGAATTATGCATTGACAACTAGAGAATATTCACAACACTGTTCCATTTGCTCTGCTTCTTAAGTACCTTTTCTTTCTTTACTGATAATATTTGAGAAACATTCAGTTCTATGTGGTAGCAAGTTGCTTCACCAGTCCTATTTGATTAGATAGGTTTAGCAAAGCATCTGATTTGTGTCAATGCATATGGCTAGATTCTATACGATCCTTTTTGTTTATTGAGTTAGTAGTAGTATTTATGTGTCAATTCCTTTATATTTTCATCGTACTTTATTAACATGATCATGCCATTTTACATGTAACTGTGAGTGCTATCACATAATATATCATTACACAGTTTGTTTTCATTTATTACCATCTCATTTAAGCTGATTTCATTTGGAATACCGAGTTTCTATTTATCCTTTCCTTTCATTGTAAAAGAAATCTTGTGGATTCTAACCATTTTTATTTAAGAACATAGTCTATCTTTTACTTGAAGTAAGTAGATAAAACTTCCTATTTATGAAATAAAAGATCAATTGTATTCAGAGGTTCTAGTTTTGTATTTGTGTTATTTACTTAAATATATAATCTTGAATCAAGTTTTAAGTTCTTTTCATTAAACTTTGTAGTCAAGGCACTGTACTATATCACTTTTCTGCACAAAAGTATCACGAGAACAAATAAAAAAGAGTTAATGAGTTCGTAAGTAAATAGGAGTCTTTCTCAGTCAAACTCTTTTTTTTTCCCTCCTCTTACCTCTCTGTGTACCTCATGGACTTCTCCTTTTCTTTTACTCACAAATCACTATTTTCTTCACTTGACATCCCACTCACTTCACACAACACTACCTCTCCTCTTCCCTTTCTTGGGATGTCTACATGTATTTGCTTACTCCTTCCATCTTTTCTCTCTCATCCTTATGTTTTATGATTTATCTCAATCTTTCCTAATCTTTACTAGGTATTTTTTTGTGTAAATCAATTGATTTTCATCAAAAAACTTGAAACATAAGCGGTGTTCTATGCCAAATAACATTGAATTCTTTTTATGCTGCCTCAGTTTCACCAAGCTCATATATTTTATTTTATTTTACTTTTCATAGGTGAACAAGCGAAAACCTTACCACAGTGTCAACTTCGTGATTGCCCATGATGGCTTTACTTTGTATGACCTTGTTTCATACAATAATAAGGTATCAGTTACGTTTACTGCTCTTTATTGTTTTGAAACATGAAACTTGTACATCATCTGGATTCGGAATGGTGAAAATTACAGCACAATGATGCGAATGGTGAAGGTGGCAATGATGGATGCAATGACAATTTCAGTTGGAATTGTGGTATTGAAGGTAAAGATGAGGTTTTGATCCCACTTATTTTTTTTTCCTTTCATACTTCCTGATTTCCCTGGTATGAACTAAAACTTTTGTTGCGCCTTCACGTTCTTGCTTGCATAACAAGCTATTAATTTCCTCTATCATGCTTGGTACTTTAACTGTTTAACTAAGATTAAGTTGTTCTCTCTTTACTTGAGGGAGCATATGCTATTCCGAAGTCCAAGACTTTTAGCAATAATTTTCTTCCAAGGATGGGTGCTGAGGATGTAAAGTTTGTTATATCCTCCAGATATTAAGCCCTACCTGTTTTGTTTCTCTTGCTTTTGTTTAACATTGTGTCACTACCAATTATGTGTTATTTGTAATCTCAAACTCCTGGTCTACTGTATAGTGTTAAATAATAAGGGTCTGCATAGTAGCACCAAAGGGTGTGGCCTAGTGGTTAATGAAGTGATTGAGAACCCCGAGGTCTCAGGTTTAAAACTCAGCGGAACTAGATGATTCTTCCCATCTATCCTAGCCTTGGTGGACAAAGTTACCTGGTACCTGATGTTGGTTGGAGGTGACAGGTTAGAGAGACATGGTTGGTTGAAAAGAGTACTAGCCAAGTATTAGCAAAAAAATGAAATAAAATTGGACCAGAGGGTATATTTCAGAAAATACAATCAGATTCTCTTGATAAATGTCCCTGGAAACTAAACTGGTCTACTGTTGACTCAAAACAAACTCCTGAGTGCAAGAAGAAATGGCAGATGTCACCCGTAAAACAAAGAATTCTCTGGAATTGAATATATAATTTTCCGGTGGACGGAATAAGAAGATATCTTAATGGATAGCCTCAGAATTATCTGTCGAATACGACAGAAGAAAAATTGTCAGAAGTTGGGTGGTATACCAAACACACACCCCATCACGTTAATCACGTGCTCGCCGGAACCCTAGTGTTTATCAACGCGTGAGACTTCATCTGCCTAATAACTCGACTGGGGTTTGATCTCCAGGGCGCTGAATCATGGTAATGTTGGTTTTCACACATCACCGAAAGAGGGATAACATAAATCAGATCTGAACAGTCACTAGACAGAATCCACAGCAACTGACTTTTTGCCCTAGATGTTTCTCACTGTTGCTAGGATATCATGTGAGAAATAAAGGTACTGAAAAATATTACTAAAATGTATGTACATAACCCCTATTTATAATTATATTCTACGCAGCACATATTACATAGTAATGCTTTTCCATGTGAGACACTATATACATTAATATTCCAACACTTTCTTCTAATGATTTAAATCAGGAAAAAGACATAATGGATTGTTGTAGCCAGCAGTGATGTGGCAAATACAGAAGTGTGACCATGAATATGATGTGTTTGCTCATACTAGTAAAACAACTAGTTGTAAGTCTTCTGAATGGTTATGCCTGTCCTCCAAGAATGAAGTGAATACTGTATTGAGGTAGATGTTAGTGGAATACCCAGCTGGACATACCAGCCACGAAAAGAGAGTGCAGGTTCAAAACAAGTAGTGTAGATTATAAAATAATATAACATGAACAAATGATGAATTCATCCTTCCAACTAGATAATAATGCCTTGACTGCGATACATTGATTTTTGGCTTTAATAAACTAGCTTTGTCCACTTGTACACTGAGCCTTTGCTTGCCTATGATATTTTTTTTCTGTAGTATATTCCATTTCAGATCTACTTTGCTGTTATTGTCTTCAGACTTCATTGACAGACTCATATCAGTATCCATTTATCATTTTTTTCCTTCGTTCATGGACACAATGTACTAGATTCAGAATCTAAGGTCAGCCCAAGCCCCAAGCTTTAATCTAATTGCAATCCGCACCTACTAACTGAAACAGTTTCCACACTGAAGTATTTCGTTTATGAGTGATGGTATTGTTTCAAATCCAGTCTGAAAGGCTATCATCTTCTTGTATCTTCTTCCAGGTGAAACTTCAGATGCAAATGTTAACGAACTGCGTTCACGGCAAATGAAAAATTTTCATTTGGCACTGATGGTTTCTCAGGTGTGATGCATCATCCGTTCAGTTAACAGCATATGCGTTTCTTTTCTTGCGTATATTGAGAATTAGTCGGTAGCTTATATACTAGATCTCATAATTCTATTTGTCCTTAGTTCACAAATTCTATTTTTTCTCTCATTATTTTTTTTTTGCGACTATTGAGTTATTTGTTTACAGTATTTCTCCCTCATTGTTCAACCAGAAATAGAACACTGTCATGGAATTTTAGGGCCACACTTTTGACATATTATAGCAAATTTCAGATTTTAGTCTGTTTTATCTAATTTTGGTTGAAGTATTGGTTTCTGAAACCCTCATAAAAAGGATTATTTTGACATACTATGGATACTAATTTACTTGGTTATTATATCTTTCCTGGATTATGCCTGTCTTCAGTAATTTTCTTAATAGTGTCATATGCACATTAGATGTCCCAACCCTATTGTTGTTACTTAAGTTTACCTTCCTAAATTTTTGTACTTTCTTGGATTATAAGGGAACACCAATGATGCTTATGGGTGATGAGTACGGGCATACCCGCTATGGAAATAATAACAGTTATGGACATGATACCGCCATCAACAATTTCCAGTGGGGACAAGTATGATATTATGTTTTCTTGCTTGTACTTCTTTCCTGCTACTGCAAGTAACCCAGTGAACTTTGTCAATCCAGTTGGAAGCAAGGAGGAATGATCACTTCAGGTTCTTTTCCAAGATGATAAAGTTTCGACTGTCCCATAATGTTCTAAGAAAGGAAAATTTCATTGAGAAGGTAATGCTATTGTCTACCTGGTGTCATGCTTAACTTTACTGGCAATTGTATTACTAAGAGGTAATTTATTTTGAAAACTGAATGTTATGTTCTGTGTTTCATTTGTGGCAGTATCTTTGTCTTTAAATATTAATGCATCAGAAAAAGCTAATGAAAGAGTTCCCTGCAAAGAAATGATACCGAGTATGTGATCAAAACGGTAGTATTCCTATTTAGACCTTCCGTTTAATGGTTGGTGCTGGTGTAAGATAACCTGGGGGTACTCCAGGTACTGATCTAAGTTGAATGGTCAGAGTATTTGGGGTTCTCTTTGTGGAACATACTTAAATGGTGTTTCTTCACATGATATACAGTTAGTTTAGGTTGTCTCATCTATGATCCACTGGTCCATTTATTCACAGTATCCTTGTCAATGATCATATGTTTGGAAGATTTGATAAATGTTAGACCCCTCAACTACTGATGGTTCTCTTCAAGATGTTTGAGATTTTTCTAGCTATTTGAATCGTTTGGTGCCTCTGATTTTTCCAAATAGGTGGAAAGAAGCAAAAATTTGATCCAATAGGTGGAACTGTATATTGATTCATTTCTAATACATTATGGGTATTGTTTATCCAATGGGGGGAAGAAGGACAGAATTGATCTAATAGATGTAAGGAGGGCAGTTTTTTTAGCTATTTCAATGTTACGTTAAGGGCATTTTTGACCCTTTTCTGTTTTTTGTTTTTTTGGGTGGCAGTGGGGTTCCATTGTAGTACTTAGTGTTCTCTAGCTCTGCATAATGCTGTCTCAATTCGACTATTCTGATGGATTAGCAATCATTACTTTGCAGAACGACATTACCTGGCTCGAGGACAACTGGTACAATGAAGAGAGTAGATTCCTTGCATTTATGTAAGAATAAACCCTATTAATAATCTCCATCTTATCATCTCTGATTCTAAATCATGAATTCACTCACACACTAGAATCAGTCCTCTTTTTAGGCAAGTTTTTGTACGGATTGCCGCTATTTTGGGGTGGTCTTTAATTTTTACCCCTACTGCTCATTCAATGAAAATTTGTTGTCCAAAGTACCCTTAACTATGACTTAATTTCGCCGGAAAACCTTTTTGTATAATGTTTGCCCTAGGGCATCAGCTCAGTGCTATCAAATTCTTAAGGCAAACTTTATGCTTAATTTGTTTTAAAAAAAATTGTTAGGCATAGGTTATGCCCTATTAGGCACAAGTTCACACTACTGAACTTATGCCCCAAGACATAAGTTCGTGTATGAACTTCTTAAGGCATAATGTTTTAAAACCGAACTTATATCTCAAGGCACAAGTTATGATGCCATACAAGGCATTAGTAAAATTTTAGAACATTATGTTTTACTAGACATAAGTTTCGTGTTTGAACTTTATGCCTTAAGAAGACATATGACTGAACTTGTGCCCCAAGGCATAGGCATAAGTTATGCCTAAGGCAAAATAAATTTGCAAGGCATGGATTATACCTATAAGTTGTAAAAATGAACTTATGTCTTATAGGGCATAACCCGTGCCTAGTAAATTTTTATTATTAGGGGTATTTTCGTCTGCCGTTTTATTACTTTAAGTTCTGAATAGAAGATACTAGAAAGCCACGAATTTGAGTGAAAGAAGTTAAAAAACTACCCAAAATAGGGGCAATCATGTGAATGATCCTTTCTAAAGCTGTTTTCATATGGTCTGTTTCTTTTACACTGAGCTTTTTCGTGTTTTTCTTCTATCCCTTAATTTTCAGTTGCACCTGTGTTCTTGATTTTAATTTGTCAACCAAAAATTTTAATGTGACAAGCTCAAAATTTAGGAGCTTTTCTTTTCGCATGAGTGAATTTGCATATTGGATTCTCTTTTGTACAATGTAGGCTCCATGATGGGAATGGAGGAGATATTTACTTGGCATTTAATGCACACCACTTGTCCATCAAAACAGCAATACCTTCACCACCACGAAATAGAAGTTGGTACCGAGTGGTAAGCTATTCTTATTATTATTTTGTTTTTATTTTTTTTTAAAAACAATTACCCCTCCCTAGGAGCTCCACCTTATTGTCCTGTTATTAGTTAAAGGAATGCACTTCGTTTACACATCCAAAACATGAGATAGCCTCTGATTTTGCTCCTGCTCTGATAGTTTGGTTATTCTTTCTTGTATTTTGGATTTGTGCCTACTGATTTGGAAATTATAGGTCGAAGACAAAGTGTTGTATTATATCCTCATGTTAACACCTTATTAAGCGTCTCTAGTGCTCAATACTTGGCTTATGACCGGGCATGAGTTGGATTTTATGAGAACAAATACCAGGAGGGATTCCAATAATGTCCGCAATAGTCCACCCAATAGCTCTTTTGAACCTTTTTAGCACTTTCACCAGACTCTCAACTTGTTCATTCAGGTCTGATGCAATGATTACCGGCAAAGTGTCACCATTTCCTAAGAATTCATACCTGAGATGAGGTGGGAGAGCGTTTAGTTCTAACCTTAGAGCCTCCTCTATGGATAGTTTCGTGGGTGGAGACTCGCGATTCTTCATATCTAACTCATATTTCTTCGGTTTAAACCGAACATCACCTCGATCAAAAGCCGCGACTAAGACTGGCAAACGGACAGGACCGGGTCAACAGGACCGGTTTTATCGGTAACTGGACCGGTACCGGTTTTTTCTTACCGGATTTTACCGGACCGGTTTTACCGGAAAAGTCTCCCTGTTCCGCTCGATCCATTAGTAACCGGTTTGGAACCGGGTTGGACCGGTTTGGAATCGGGTCTTACCGGTTCTTCCGTTTTTTTTAAATTTTAATTATTTTAATTATTATATAATATTATATATTTATATTAAAACTTCAATTAAAAACTTTAAAGTTTATATAAGTTTGAAATTAAATTTATACTTTAAAGTTTATATTGAATTTAAAGTTTCAAATTGAATTTAAATTTTTATATTGAATTTAAAGTTTTTTAAACTTTATATTGAATTTAAAGTTTGAAATTAAATTTAAACTTTAAAGTTTATATTGAATTTAAAGTTTAAATATAAACTTTTATTAAAATAATTAAAAATTAAATTTATAAAATGACATGAAATAAATAGAAGAGACTATTATAAAAAAAAAATCAAGGCGAATAGCCGTATATTTATTCAAATAAATAAATTATACAATACAAATATTAGAAAGAGAATAAGAGTACATAATTTAGGAGGAATTGAATAGTAAATTAGTAATTATTATACTAACAATTCCATTTTTTTAAAAATTCTTTTTGTAAATTTTGTATCATTTGAAAAGAAAGATTTTTTGGAATTGGCATTTGTCGTTCTTCTTCCATTGCTTCCATGCCATCATCACTATTCTCACCAAATATTTCATCTATTTGGTCTTCTATATGGCTACTTAATAGTGGTAGTCCGGTGTTTCTTCTTTCGGCATTGACCCAATCTCGAAACAACACCGATATTTCCAAACTGTCCTTTGCTAATGAATATCGATGATCTCCAATCATAAATCTCGCTGCACTAAAGGCTTGCTCCGAAGCGACCGATAATGCTTGAATCGCTAGCACATCTCGAACAATCCTAGAAAGGGTCGGAAATTGTTTTTCACGATTCTTCCACCAATTTAATATTCGAGGTTGAAGTTCTCCTTCGTCACGCCTAATCTTTTCCCGTGCCTGGTTGAAATATAAATCAAAATCATTATTAGTTTCATCACTTTCAAGCTCAAGATACTCATCCATCATATCATCCGTATCATCACTTTTAGGCTTAGAAGATGAAGGTTCAACTATTGGAATTCATGTTAAAATTTAAAACAAATAAATATTAAGAGAAAAAAAGCAAAATAATATAATAAAAGAGATAAAATAACTAAATTAATAAACAAATAACAATTAAAGTTAATAGTTGGAACGAATGTACCAAACGTCTATGTAAAAGTAGACGTATAACCAAAGCCGGAGTTGATAAATGCCGATTGTAGCTTCGGAAATTCAAACTTCAACTCAATATCACAATATAATAATTAATAATTTATGAGAGATTTATAATTGAGAGTTTGAGACTTTGAGAGATTGTATAAGTGTTGAATTTGTGATTTAAAATGGAAAAAAATGGTATATTTATAGTGTAAATGGGTTAGAAGGGGGTGGGGGTCATATTTGACCGTTTTGGGCCCCAGCCCAACGGCTAGAAGGGCCTAACGGTCATATAAAACGATAACATTAAAAATATAAAAAAAAAATTAAAAAAACCGGCTAAACCGGTTCTTACCGGACCGGAACCGGTTCTTACCGAACCGGTGTTACCGGATAAAAAACCAGGAACCGGTTCGGTACCCGGTCCTGTACACTAAAAGACCGGTTCCTTACCGGTTCAACCGGTACCGGACGGACCGGTACGGGAACCGGATTGGAACCGGACCGGACCGGCCAAAAACCGGTCCATTTGCCAGCCTTAGCCGCGACTAATGACTTGCACTCTTCAATACAATCGTTATCAAAATTCATTATCACTCCCGCTAATGTTTTTACACCTAGACGTTCTTCTATTTGTGTCTTAGATGTCTCACCAACGTTGTAGGATATAGCAGATACCGATTGGAGCTCACCACTCTGCCTCATTGACCTACAAATGTTAAAGGTCAGTTCCTCATTGTTCAATCGAAATTTCATCTGCCCCTTTTCCATATCTACTAAGGCTCTTTCCGTAGTAAGGAATGACCTCCCAAGAATAATGGACACTTCAAAATCAACTTCACAATCAAAGAATAACAAAATCTGCCAGAAATATGAACGACTCCACTTTTACTAGCACATTGTGGAGTATCCCTATAGGCTTTTTTATTGTTCGATCGACCATCAGTAGCCGCATCGCAGTGGGCTTTGGATCACCCAAACCCAACTTCTTGTAAATCGAGAAGGGCATGAGATTTATGCTTGCCCCCAGATCACATACTGCTTTCGCAAAATGTAATAGCCCGATTGTACAAGGAATAGTGGACGCACCCGGATCTTCTTTCTTTTGTACCAGAGATCTTGTAGCAATAGCACTACAATGCTGCATTCTATCATCATGTTCAAAAGTGACCAATTTTTTCTTTGTAACCAAATCTTTCATAAACTTGGCATAACCGGGCATTTGTTCTAGAGCTTCTACCAAAAGGACATTGATAGAAGTTGCTTCAACATTGTTATAAAACGTCGATATTTACCATCCTCGGTCTTTTTCACTAATCTTTGAGGAAATGGGGGTGGTGGTCTAGGCATGGGAGGTACCTTTTTAGGCACTTCAGCACCTTTTCCAGTGCTATCTTCTACCTCTACCACTTTATCAATATCTTTTGTCACCTTTTTCTCATTAGACGGCATAGGTGGATCAATGGTTTGCTTACCACCACGAGTAGTGATTGCCATACAATATCCGTCATTTTTTGGATTATGGACAGTGTTGCTAGGAAGAGTGCCCGGTTGCCGTGTGTTCACAGTCGCAGATAATTGGGCCAATTGTAACTCAAGCTGCTTAATCGATATTGCATGTGTATCGACTTTCTGCCCAATACCCGCTAAATCATTCTTCAACTCTTTAGTGTGCTTATCACTAGCATCGAACCTCCTCCTCATTTTATGCAACATATCCTCAACTCGCGCCATACTACCTCCACTATCCCTAGAAGTAACTTCACGATTTTGAGGAGGAACATAGGGTCCATTCCTATCACTTCTATTACCGTAGTTATCCCTGTTGAAGTTGTTGTCGTGGTTGTAATTTTCTTCTCGAACATAATGACCCTCACAGTTATAGTTACCATAGATCCGACCTTGGTTCCCTTGACCTTGGCGCCAATTCTCCTGATTAGAGTCTTGGGCACTCGGTCGAAACCCCCCTATCTGCTCATTTACCGCATATGAATCCTCCTCATAATAGCATTCATCATTTGGTGGTGGTGGTTTAGACAACTAGTTGACTGCATTTATCTTTTCTGCACCCCCAATGACATGTTTTAATACCAACCCAAGCTCAGTTCTCATCTGAGCCATCTCTTCACGAATCTCATCTGTGGCTGGGTTGTGAGTGGATTGTACTGCGAAGGTATTTCTCCCAGTATCTGACTTCCTAGTACTCCAAGCTTTATTGTTTTGGGAGATTTTCTCTAACTTTTCAGAAATCTCACCTAGTGTTGTGAATGGCGAGTGCCTCATCGCCTTTGGCGAGAGGCGAGGCTAGGCGAGGCCTCCTCGCCATTCCCTACTGAGGCGAGGCGGTATGCAAAAGGCGGCCCATGGCGACCTAATGGCGCTAGAAAAGGTGGCGCCTTTTTTATTTTTTATTTTAAAAATATTTGACTTAACAATATTAGTCAAAATTAGGGTTTTTAAAAATATTTTCAAAACCTGCTGCTGCACAATATTCTCCCCGACTCTCTTCTCCTCGCGATCTCTTCTCTTAGTCTCCATCATCTTCGAGTTGCTGTTGCTGAAGACATGAGGTATACCTCTTTTTTTCTATTCTTCTTCAATTTTCGTTTCAGACTTCCAGATCTGTTTTCTTCAAGTTTTCTTCACTACTCTTTTTTCCCGCTATTTTCTTCACTCTCTGTTTTGTCCCAGATTACTGTAAAATGCCTTCTGTTTTCACTGTGTTGTGAGTCTGTGATTGCTGTCCATTATTTTTTTTGAAAAAAAATTAATTAATTCTTTCTATATTAATTATTATAGTATTTGTAATATATGTAATTGCTATTAAAAATTTGAATATTATATGTGCAGTTAAATATTTTTAATTTTTGGTATTAATTGGCGCCTCGATAAAAAAAGGCGAGCGCCTCGCCGCTCGCCTCGCCGCATGGCGAGGCAGGCCCTTGTCGCCTCTCGCCGTCCAAAACACTGATCTCAGCATAAGGACACTCCCCATAAGAACCACCTGCTATAGTATCCAACACCGCTTTATTATTATTATCCTGTCCCCGATAGAAGTATTCCTTCAGTGACTCATCATCTATACGGTGATTGAGATGCCCATCGGAGTCTGCTATATTGTCATTACCTTTGTAGTATTCTTGGGGCCGTGGAGCGGGATTTTGTCCCCTTTGTTGGTTTTCACTTGGAGCATCGGGTAACAACTGACCATGAACATCAACGGGGCTGGGATGTTCTGGTTTGGATTATCATCATTAATACCCAAGTTTTGATTCATGTTGCGTAGTGTACGCTCTAATTCGTGATCGTAGGGAAACAAGAGTTCTCTTCCTCTCCGTGTATTTGACATACAATGAAGATAGTTCTGCAAGAATAAAAAAAAAAGAAACAAAGTAAAATTAAGAAAATATCGACTAAACTATAGTAATCAGTTTAAGTTAATCTAAAAGCTACTTTCCCCGGCAGCGGCGCCAAAATTTGATACGCTCAAACTTACTTGTCAAATAAGAAGTAAAACGGTCGTATCAAGTAAAGAACCCAACTAATGAGGTTAGGATCGTTCCCACGAGGAAAATAGTTCAGACTTAACTTCAATCTATTATTACTACTATTTAGTCAATTATTTCCTTGGAAAACAAAGACAATAAAAGGGGGGTTTTTATATCTAAATGAATGAACATAACTAGCTAAATTAAAGGATACAACTAACACATTCAAATGTTGGATTTAATCAATTAATAAAAGTAACTAGGGTTTGCTTGTTCCCTACAGGTTCCTAACTTGATAATTCTAACTATAACAATTCTTTCCTAGCATCTTGCATGCAAAGTGATAAGTTATGTATTTCTAAATTCTTGGTCCGACATCTAGAAAATTTCACTCCGCACCTTGGTCCGGCTACGTGTGTTGCTATACTAACCCTTACCTCTTATTAAGCATTGTATTCGATATTTGACTAAGTTATTACCTCGTGCCAATCAATACTAGCCTATTAGATAGTATACACTAAATCTATGTTGATAATTCTTTTTCTATTATCTACCTCCTTGGTTCGGCAAGCAGCATTAAGGCGAGTTCTAACGTTGGTCATCCGTTAAAAATACTTCTAAGCGAAAGAATTATCAATACATGCAAGACACTATTCTAGAATTGTTATTTTAGTTCGAGTTTGTCTTATTACTAGTTCCAGACACGTGCGTTGCACGTGTTCCCCAAGCTAAATTGCATGAAGTTGTTGTAACGATGTGTTTGTATGACCTCTTTAATATTAAAGATGAAGAAACCACAAATAGTGTGAAAGAAAAATAATTATATGTTAAATTGTGCGTACATTTTGATTTAGTAATTTGCTGATAGAATAAAAATAGATCAACAAAAAAATAATTACGAATTAAAATAATTAATTAAGAAAAATATATACAAAACTTTCACATATATAAGAAAATATTAGGAAAAATAGAAGGCATACCACTATATAAGAAAACTCACATTTATAAGAAAACTTTCAAATTTTCTTTTCAAGAAAATCAAAAAAGTCTTTCTTTTGTAATGGAAGATATATGTACGTTTTTCTTGTAAAGACGGTTTAACTTAACTAAGAGAAAAGTAATTAATTAAATTGGACAATTTGAACTTAAACTTCATATTAGAATTAAAATGAATTAAATGAAAGAAAATGAAGGATAGGAATTAAAGTCTCAAACATCTTTACATATTTCACCAGTAGCTAGAGACTTTTAGTAGATGAATATGGTCAATATATTAAATTAAGTGTATTTAATTATTAAGTAACCCTTCAATTTCTTCAAATTTTATAATTTCAAAGAGTGTTATACTCTATACAAATTTATAGGATAATTCTAGTAATCTAACCTTAACTTTGTTGCTTCACACTTTTAATAGAACTAATAATTCTATTTTTACTGTAAAGTTTGTAAAATAAAATAGTAAATCAAGAAAAAGTACTTTAAAAGCTATACAACTTATGTGGTTATCAAATCAAGAACAATTATCAACCATGCAAAGACTTAAATCATAAAACTCAAAGTCTTATTGTGTACAATAATATTTTATATGTAGTTATTTATTTATCAAATAGGAAAGAAAATAGAAATTCTTTAATGGTAAATAAAAGAACACCTCTAAGAATCAACAAAAATATTATAAAATGAGGCTAAAATTAACAACGTGAAAGAAAAAAGTAGTAATAATGTGAAAGAAAAAGAGATGACAACTTTCTTTATTCTCTTCCAATTATTCAAAATCTCTTCGATAGGATACAATTGAGGGACTCAAAGAATTGTCATGAATATGTCATTAACCCATTTCATGGATGAAAGGTGAAAGTAACAAGTATATTATTATGAACATCAACAAATGTATAATATCTTCATTTCTAATATAATAACACAAAATAAAAATTCCACTTGAACACATAGAAGAAAAATCTTAGCAGATCTTAGTTAATCTACAATAAAATTATCAAACAAATATTAAGATAAAATAAATGAAGAGAAGTAGCTATCATCAAAACTAAGACAATATATATCATGACATAATTTACAGATCGAAAAATTAGTGAAGCACACAATGATATTTATAGCCAAGATATATAAAAACTCAAAAGTCAAGTTAGAATAAGATCATTAAAATATCATTAAATCTCTTTATTAAAGAAGTGAAAGGACACTTTATATTTTATTCGTTAAAAATGGTTAGATTTCCAAAACTATTAAAATCCAAATTCATAGTTATTCTTTAAAGTTAAAACGTATGACTATAGGTATTCAACATATGTACTAATACACATAAAAGAACATGAAGAACCAATTTTGAAACCGTTAAAACATTTATTGTATGGTAGTCAATATGATACTTATCATTTATTTAAACATATATTTACATTTTTTTTACACAAATTATTAAAGAAGTATTTTCTTTATTTAAAGATAAAAATGTTTAATTAATTATATTAGATGAATTTAATTAAATATTTTATAACCTTTTCATTTAATGTAGGGGTAAAATGGTAATTTAACTTTTAAGTTTTGAGCTTCATGCTTGTAATAATATATGATTTACCCATGGTTCCCACAACCCTAGTTATGGAGTTTAGTTATCCATAGTCATAATCACAATATTCATATATATGATATAAGAATTCATGCACTTACTTCAATGAGAAAGAATAAAATCAAGAAATTTACTTGATTAATCGACAAAATCACCAACAATCAACTCCAGAGAAAAGTGTAACAATCCATAGTGTAATAATTAGGCCTGGGCGTTCGGTCAATTCGGTTCGGTTCGTAAGTATCAGTTCGGTTTTTTGATTTTCGGTTTGGCCAAATATGAAACCAAACAAAATCGAAATAAATTCAGTTTGGTTCGGTTATTATAAATTCGGTTCGGTTTATTTCGGTTCGATTTCGGTTTAACCATATTTAATAAAAAAATGGTAAAACGGCCATCGTGATAACTAAATATCGACTCAATCGATAATAATAAAAAAACTATGAAAAGTCAAGACTCAAGACAACATCACAACAACACTAGAAAGAAATTTCAACAAACTTGTGTCCATCACTAAAATAGAGTTAGTTACAAACTAAAGTCATCATTATCTGTCTCATTAAAACTTCCAGCAACAAAGAGATTTAGAAAACAAACAAAACATCGTTGCAACTTGCAACCTCCATTGCAATAGCTCCCATGTTCTAGCATATAGCAACCAAGAAAATAACAAAACATTGATGGACCTGCGAGAAAACAAATCTGTTCAGACAAATGATCTACATTTCATAATAGAATATATAAAACTATCAAGCAAGTTATGTAAATAAGTTCTTTACTTACTCGTTACCGCACATCACTAGTTGATAGTTGAACTTACAAGCTGCAACTATATATCAATTATACTAGATTCAGTCCCACTACAAGCAAAATCTAAAAAAATATGAAAGAATTTGTTAGTTGTTAAGAAACACAACAAAATTATTTTCAATATAGTTAATACAAATATCAAATTCTTACCAAGTTCAAGATACTCTAAATCTTCCTCAATATTGATTGGAAAAGACTCACTTGTAAGCCAATCTTGAACACAAATAAGAGATTGCACAATTTTAGGAGTTAATGAACTCCTAAAGGGATCAAGAACACGACCTCCTGTGCTGAATGCACATTCCGATGCGACACTTGAAATGGGAATGGCTAACACATCACGAACCATCTCCGCGAGAATAGGAAATCTCGACTCATTAACTTTCCACCACATTAATATATCAAAGTCATCACTATCTGACTCAATATCTTCCGCAAGATATCTTTCCAATTCTGATTTATTACCTGAACTTCCACTAACTTCTTTATGCTTCTCAAATTGTTGTTTCGTTCTCAATCTTCCTCTATTTGCAAAGTTGCCACAACCACTCACACTAGATATACTTGATGAATTGTCAGACGAAGTGGGTGAAGATGGTACATGTAAAGAGCTTTTTGGGGATTTCTTGACAAAATACTCGAACAGTTTGTTCATGTATTTTTTCACTTCTGAACATAGCTTTTCCCCAACTTCTTTTCCAAACATGTCCACAATTGCAAATGGAACATAATCAAGCTTGTTATGGGGATCCAACACAGATGAAATAAAGATCATTTTGTTCATTTTTTGTGGTTCACCCCAATACTTTTTGAACTTCTCATTCATACTTTCCGCCATTTCTTTCAAATTACGATCTTCATTTGTCATCATCTCTTTCAAAATAAGATTAAGTTCAGCAATTTCAACAAAGTGTGTATTGCTAGTGACATAATTAGAACCAGAAACCTTCAAAGTTAGTACATAAAAAGTTTCAAGAAATTTCACCATTGACCTCACATTTTTCCAGTCAACACTTGAAAGAATATTTGCAATAGTTCCATCTTCAACACTAAATTCATCTTCAACACTAGTTCCATCTTCAACACTAGTTCCATCTTTGTTTTTAGAAGAATCAGAACCAAAGGTACGAAGATGATTCAAGTATCCAATATCATAAAAACTATATCTTTCAAATGCAAGCTCAAAATGTTGTGCTATATCAAGCATCGAATATGTAGAGTTCCACCTAGTAGGAACATCTAAACATAATGATTTCTTACAAGTTATCAATTCAGATTCACAACATTCTTTAAACTTTCTAAGTCTTGCGGGAGATTGTTTAATGTATTTCACGGCTTGTCTCACTAGCCTGACAGACTTAAGGATATGTGCCATACACCTCACATGAAGATGGTCACCATCCATAATGTTAGTTCCCCAATTGCTCAATTTTTTAGACATTTCTTTCACAGTAACATCATTAGAACTAGCATTATCAACTGTAATAGTAAACACATTATCCAAACCCCATTCAAGCAAACAATTAGTAATGCAAGCCGCCATATCCACGCCCTTATGACTAGAAATAGGACAAAAATTTATTATTCTTTTATGCAGAATCCAATTTCTATCTATAAAGTGGGCTGTCAAACACATGTAGTTTATTTTTTGTATAGAGGTCCAAGTATCTGTTGTAAGACAAACTTTTGGACGTGCTTCTTTGAAAACCTTCTTCAAAAGTTTTTTTTCTTCAAGGTATAATTCATAACAATCTCTCATCATAGTTCGACGAGAAGGAATATGAAATTGCAGCATTGTAACTCTCATGAAGTTTTTAAACCCCTCTCTCTCAACAAAACTAAATGGTAGTTCGTCAACAATTATCATTTTGGCTAAAGCTTTCCTACTTTGTGCTTGGTCAAATTTCCAAGTGCTAATGACCCCTTCTTTTGATCCCGTTGAAGATGGTAGAAAATTAATTAGATTTCGACCTTTATCTACGGTGTCACGAGGAAATTTAGGACATGTTCTCAAATGAGTATTCATTGATGACGTACCATTAGATGATGTAGAAGCTGTATAAGCTTTTGCACAATACTTGCATTTGGCTTTACTACCTTCATTTTCATCAGTGAACTTTTCAAAATGCTTCCAACAATTAGCTCTAGGTTCCATGATTTTTCTTTTCTTTGAAGTATCAACATCAACTTCAACCTCACTTGGAGATGAGGTATAAGGTATGTTCTCATTTGAAGCTCCACTTTCACTTCCCTTACTTCCAGTTTGTGCCATCTATACAAAAGTGAAACAAACAACAAGAACAACAATCAATATCACACAACACTTTTTCACTACACAAAACTCCAAAAAAAAAATATTACCGACACTATTATTTTAATCTATATGAGTATTGAAATTTTCTTTATCTATGGTAAATCATAAATAATCATTCTAATTTTATAATTGTAATTATTAATTAAAAAAAAGTCATAAGATAAAAATCATTTAGTATTAGCAAATAATGGAAAAACAAAAAAATC
Organism: Solanum lycopersicum; assembly: GCF_036512215.1. Taxonomy (NCBI): domain Eukaryota; kingdom Viridiplantae; phylum Streptophyta; class Magnoliopsida; order Solanales; family Solanaceae; genus Solanum; species Solanum lycopersicum. The sequence continues at coordinate 3,212,385 of NC_090805.1, forward strand.
ATACAATTAAGACTAACAAAAATAATGATTTGCAGAGCACAGAAAAGAAAAAAGTATTTTCACAAACTTGGTTATCTTCTTTCTTTCACTACTACTACTACTATTATTATTATTATTATATTTTGGATGTGTTTTATAAAGGCATAATAAACTTACGAGTGACGAAAACGAGAGATGAGAGTTGAGATGAATGAGAGGGGTGGTTGTGGGCCTGTGGAGAGCCGGCGGGCGGCGATTGACGACTGGCAGTGCTACTGGCTGCTGTGGCGGTGGCCTGGGTGGCGGCTGGCGGCGTGGGAGTGGCGACTTGCAGTGTGACGGACGGACGAGTTGACGACGGTGGACCGCGACGGTGGGTCGGACGTCGGTGGCAGTGGACTGGTGTTTCAAAGAAGAAGGTTTCACTTTCAAGTTTCAAAGAAGAAGTTTTGACTTTCAGACTTCATTGTTAATTTAGGGATTTATTATTTAGGGAAATTGGCTTGGGGATTGGGTATTGGGTAATTGGGTTATGGGTATTTGGGTTATGATTTAAGAATTTGAATAATTGGGCTTGGGCCGAGTAATAAAAATTTATGTAATTGCGCTTGGGAGGATTAGAATGTAGGAATGGGTTATGGGGTAACAACAAATAACAAATATGTATATATTTATATAATTTCGGTTTTTCGGTTAACCGAATTTTTAAATTTAAAACCGAAAACCGAACCGAAATATCAAAATTTTAAAATTCAAAACCTTAACCGACCGAAATAACCGAAAAACCGAAAAGTGTCTAATCACCAAAAGTCTAACCCCAAAAATAAGGTTTTTCGAATTATTTATAAAAAACAAAAACCTAATAAAAAAAGGACTATAATTGCTAGAAATCTGTCAAAACGCGGCTGGGTCGACGGACCTCGTGACGAGTCATCGTGGATTCCGTCGTCCCATACTTTGCAAATTCTTCTGCTACTCTCTTCATTACCCTTGACGGTAGGTATGACAGATCGTCACAGGCACAATGGTCTGTCGAGGATCTTCGTTCCATAACACTTAAACTCTTTGGAATTTGGGTACTGGACTACTTCTCTGATCATCACGATGAACCAGCCAGGACAGACCGTCATGGCTACGACGGTCCGTCACGCATTTCGTAACCCCACACTTGGTCAGACTTTCTCATCTTCCTTCAGCAGCTTCACTACGATGCCACCTACGGACAGTCACAAGCTCCGTAGGTGGTACTTTTCTGCATTTCTTGCTCAAAAACTTCCGCGTTCATCTTTAGACAAATTTCCTGCAAATAAAGAGAAACTTACATAAAAATTAATATAAAAAGACTTTTGGACATACACTAAACTTAAAGAAAAACATTAAAAATATCGTGAAACCACGGTATATCAACACCCTTAACTTAAATTCGTTGTTTGTCCTCAAGCGACGCACTATGACTCACTACAAAATCTTTGTACAATAGTATCCATGTTTTATCTTTCGCTATCAATCCCGATTAGTCTCATCATATTTCTGCATGTTATCACTATTAGGCTTGAATTATGTGGAATTAGACCATGACACAGACTCACCACACACTAACACCTATCCTCTTTAATTTCTCACCGAGGTGTTAATATTTCCGGTAGCAACTAGTGTCCTCACTTCAAAACAACATCCTCATTTTTCACACAATGATTTCAATTTGAGTATAAGGATTACTTTTCAACACTCACTCTCAGAACAAATTGACAACTCATTCATACATATTGCCATAAGCTTGCCCTTATTTTCACTGCTTTAAGTTCACTATACAACTCTTAGGATCACGATAGGACTTTCTTAGCTTGTAACATAGGCTCAGGGTCAGGTATATTTAGGTATACTTTAGTGATTTTTTGCCCTCCTTGACATATCGGCCAAACATACCACTTTTTATCATTTTATTTCATCCAGTTTCTCATATTTTTTCACCTTGCTATTTTCCCTTCTTTCGTTATTTGTGTAAGTGATTCTCTTCTTTTCTTACTTGTATTTATTATATTTTTTTTATTTATTTCACTTTTCTTTCAACTGATTCTTGAGTCACTTTACTTTTGTTCTTTCTCTCTCTTTGTTCTTTCAACCTCACTTTCCAGAGCATTCCTCATAATGGTCACCCTCAACTCATGGCTTTGCCATGAGTCAAAGTACACAATACCCAAAGTTGGGTCAGAGCCATAAAAAATTGCTTACTGCATTAGCCACCCTCAACTTATGCTTTTGGCATAAGCTGAGGTGCACATGTCCAAGGCCAACACATAATTCCCAATAAAGATCAGTTGGGGTGAAAAACGAAGGTCTAGTTTAAGCTCAAATCATTTGGATCAAAGAAGGATTAATTTTATTTTTTTTTAGGCTAAAAATGTGTTATATATTGAACAAGGGCTTATGATCATTTTCTAATTGTCTATTACAACTTACTTTTAGCAGGACTAACCAGGCAAGTTCTAGCTCAGTACAAATAGTGGACTATTCAAATCTTCCTCACACTCACTTGACATCTCGTTACTCTACCAGATTATCAGACACCTAGTTCGAATTTTAGACTTAGGGTCATGAAGTGGTGTAGTGTATCTCTATGTCATGCTTAGAGTCACACATTTATCAATTACTATGCCTAGTCATGCATCATTTTCATTTCATCGGGATATCATTTTAGCCATCAAGCTTCAGAGTTAAACTATGTATACAAGATATAGACATGCCGGTTCCACAGTAAAAATAATCAGTCTCTTGGGGAAAAAGAACACAGGCAAGTAAAAACCCAAAAGAGGATAGTGAATTGGGCTACTCAGACTTCACCCTAGCACTCACTTTCCATTTACCCCACCCCCAACAAAAAGACATGCAATTGTCCCCAATGCATAAAAAAATTGAAATACCAGAGTGGTAGGTGAAGCAAACTTGGGGCGCAAAGCGCCGACGATCAGCAAGCTGGTGGGTCCGGTTCACCGGAACCCACTACCTCTGTAATCTGGACACCCTCAGTAGTGTCCTCATCAGCAACAACACTATCAACAGTGCCTCCCGCCATCACCACATCTCTGAAACTAGATGCCCCAGCAACTGACTCTACAACCCTCATCCGACGCGCCTCCTCATCAGCAAGCGAGGCTCTTCTCGCAGCCTCCATCTCACGACGCTCTTTCTTCCGTGCTCTAGCCTCATCCTCCTCTCGACCCCTACGCCTCTTGGCATGCTCTCGAGGGGGAGGTGGTGGAATCTCAAAAGTGGCGAATAAGGCCGCAATCACTGTGTCCTTAGCAGGCTCTGCAGAAGAGGCCTCAGACTCAAGCACCCTAGCCTCTAGGATCATATCAATGTCTGCTCGAAGACTCTCGACCGCAGCCTGAAGGGTCGACACATCCACCTGAGGGGCTGGCTGGGCTAGCACCTGCAACTCGAAAGCGTCCAAGCGCTGATGAACCTCAATGATCTTTCGCTCTGTGTGCTGGACCATTCTCCTCTCCAAGCGCTCTTCTGCCTTAGCAATAAACCTCTGCATCCAAGGCTGGATGTGATGCAAAAGAGTAGCCATCTGTGCCTCTAGTTTCTAGACCCTAGCAAGCGGGACCAGAGCGGGGAAAGGGGCTGAGCGAGAGGAGCTCGGGGCAGTGCTACTACCCGGGATAGACTCGACCGGGGTAGTGTCAGTGGTTCCAGAAGCAGCCTGCGTAGCCGTGCGAGCCCGTGCCATCGTATCAGCCAGATTGTGACCAAGTTAAGGCAACTCTAAACGAGGCCCTCTGCGAGGAGCGAACTCATTGGCCTCATCCCTGATGAGGCCGATATCGACAGTGCCTAGCAGAGTTTTGAGCTGATCAATGTGTCAGATGGGCACACCTGCATAAAGAAAATATCATGCACGGAAAAAGGTAAGTAGTTGTGACCTTAAAAGTCCTCTCGTGCATGACCGCCTGTAGAAGCCAAGCAAAGTCCACCTCAAACCTGACTATCATCGCTGCCATCAGAACTGCACGATTTCATGTGACTATATTATCAGCGGTTGTGGGGGAAAAGCAGTGGCGGACAATCAACCATAAGAACTTAGCCGTGAGGGTCATGTTAGCCTTCTTGATGGCTCCCTTCGGCTCCATTACCCAGTCGGCACCCTCTCTATCAACAGACAAGTGCAGGGCCATCCACTTCTGGCTCACGCAAGAATTGGCCATCTTTGATAATTTGCCACCGGTAGTCAAACTCGGCGGTGAGAGGGGTCGGATTGGCATCAACATCCTCGCCGTATAGATACCGGCGGATGGCAGGCAGGAAGATATCGACCTGAATGCCACGTACTCGGACATGCTAAAGTGGGGCCTGTTTGGCGGGGGCAGCCCGCCTATCAATCTGTGATCTGAGAGTAGCCACGTAGGAGGCGTAGAACTCTCGGACCACTTCACTATAACGGCCCAAAGAACGCGCTCTCCACTCCAGTCGGTGTCTGGTGAAGAGATTGTGGATCTCTTGCATAGTAGGGAGACTTCCCGTAAGGACCCGCCTCTCCAATGTAAGGGTCCGTCATGACTCCTTTCTCATTCAGAAATTTTGCGTCTGAACCCCACACTTGGTTACGACTGTCCGTCACGCACTTCGTAACCCCACACTTGGTCAGACTTCCCCATCTTCCTTCAGCAGCTTCACTACGATGCCACCTACGGACTGTCACAAGCTCCGTAGGTGGTACTTTTCTGCATTTCTAGCTCAAAAACTTCCGCGTTCATCTTTAGACAGATTTCCTGCAAATAAAGAGAAACTTACATAAATATTAATACAAAAAAGCTTTTGGACATACACTAAACTTAAGGGAAAAACATTAAAAATACCGTGAAACCATGATATATCAGCCCCCTAGCATGTGAATATTGAGCAGTCATGGCCGTGGTACCAATATGATGTTAATATGGATACTAGGGTTATGCTTATGTGGGATGTATTATACTGTTTTTGAATAGGAAGATTTTGATAAGTAGGGGCAAAGCTACCATTTGGATATTAGATTGTACTTTTGCTTTTGTCATAAAAAAAAGACTTTAGTTTTGCTTATGTTAGTTTTCTCATCAGAAGAATACATCAATTAGTGATTGTAACAATAATAACTAAAGGGTGTATATGTCAAACAAAACCGAATAAATAAATATACTAACCACCTTATTGTGTTATCAGAAGAATATATGTTTGATAAACAGGATATTTCTCACAAGAAACAAAATCATGATGAAGAACATAAGAAACAACATATACTGTGTTTCAGGCATATTTTACCTTGAACAAATAGGAAACTGATAAACGGTCTATAATGTGATATCCGTGCTTTGTAGAGTATCATTTCCCCAAATATACAAAATGACAACCATTTTCACCTATCTTCACATGATCTTTTAATTTTACTTCATTTTGTGCAGTCTGTTGTCAGTTCCAATATTTAATGAAGTTACTTTGCATTTCTGTTCAGTATAGCTATTTGTTTTGATTTTGTCTTGATATTTACCGTCTCAAGTACTCAAGCTGAAAAAGTCACCTCAAATTTTGTACAAACTGATAATTTTAATTGCAGGTGGACACTAATCTGAAATCACCAGATGATTTTGTTACTGAGGGAGTGTCTGGTATCCGTGAAACTTATGATATTGCGCCGTACTCTGCTATCCTTCTTGAAGCAAAGTAATAATTACCGGAGTTATGCTGCTTTGGATGTTGTTCATGTCTATTACACTATTACGTCCTTCTGGATTGGATAGTTAAAATCGAAATTCAGGTGCTAATATAAGCATATAGTTAGCATATAAATGTAGTATTTTGAGCAGAAACTTTGTGATGACCAACCAGTTTGTTCAGGCTGCCATTGACAGGTGCCAGGTTGTTTGAGACAGGTAAACTTGGTGCCTCAACATCCTTTTTTTTCTAAGGAAAAAAATAATATGCCAATAGGATAGTTTTATTGGCATTTTTTATTAATAAAGTAGAGATCAAAACTGTAGCTTACATCATGTACTAGAGAGAAATACTATTAACTAAAGTAGAGTTCAAGCCAAAATGGTTCTCCCTTCCTAAAACATGATTTGTAACTAACACTTGCCAACACTCACCATTAGGTAAGTCAATCCATAACTTGGAATGACAAGTAACAGGCCCAATGGGCAGAAATCCTATTTTAATGGGATAAACAAACATACAAGGAAATAATAATGGAAGAGAAGAAATGACATAAATAAAAATGATCATACAAAAAGTAACCTCGCGATCTGGTGGACGATGGCACAAATTTCAAAATAAGCAAAATAAGTAAGACTCCTTTTTGAATATAAAAGACTAGATAAAACTTTATACACATGGAGATGAGTCAAACTAGTCATCTGCGCACTCACGTTCTCTGAATGTCCCTGGTGCAAAGCACAAGTCAATGTTGTGTACGAGTTAACTTTTAAAAATTAAATGACTTTCTTGATTTTTGTATGTATTAGCCTATGGATGTGGCGCTTTAGACAATCAAAAAGGTTTTTATGAAAAATTTTATGAGAATCTCCATGATGATTTGGGGAAGCATTGTGTTTATTTTCATTATTTCTAGGCATATTTTCGTATCTACGATCCAACTCTTATGAATGATGCGACTTTCTTGATTTTTCGTGTGTACTAATTCGTGGATGTGACTGCACCTTTGATCTGCCAAAGGAATTTTCTCAAAAAATTTTTATGAAGATCTCACAATGAGTCAGAGAAGCATTATGCATAGTTCTACCATTTTTCTGCTGCATATTGTTACATTTACGAGTCAACTTTTAGGAATTACGTGACTTTTTTTTTGTGTATTAACTCATGGGTTTTGATGCCTTGGAGCACCCAAAATTATTTTTAGAATTTTGTTTTTATGAGAACCTCCAATGAGTTGGGTGAGCATTACATATAGCCCCACCATTTTAAGGCATATTTCGCATTTATAAGTCAACTTTTAGAAATTATACGACATTCTTATTTTCTTGTGTGTATTTGCCCATACATCCGTCGCCTTGGAGTATCCAACTTTTTATTTCTAAAATAACTTCATGAGGAACTCTATAATGAGATGGGGAGCATTTCAGTTCCACATTTTCATGCATATTTTTATTTATGTCCCAACTTATAAAAATTACACGACTTACTTAATTTTTGTTTGTATATTATTGACGGTCAAAATGACCCTTTTGGAAGGTCAAGCAAGCCTGGGAGCAAGTAAACTCCCAATTTTGTCGATTTTCGTGTGTTATAGTCCATGTAATTTTGGTGATCCAGAATTCTGACGTTTTTTTTGCCCAAATTTTTTTGGGCGTCCATTAAGACGTTAGTTATGCAGTCAATTGGCCTTGATGGTCAAAACAACCCATTTTCAAGGTCAAACGAGCCATGAAGCTAACAAAAACCCATTCTACGGATTTTTGTGTACTTATAGTACATGAATTTTTTGTGATCCAAAATTTCGACGTCATTTTTGCCAAAAATTTTCGTGGATGTCCGTTAAGACGTTATTTATGGAGCTAATTGTTTTTGACGATCAAAATGACTCATTTTGAAGGTCAAGCGAGACTTGTAGTAGGTTAACACCTTATTTTGCCGTTTTTATGTGCTATAGTCCACAATTCTTTTGGGTGATCTAGAATTTCGACATCTTTTTTGCCCAATTTTTTTTTGGATGTCCGTTAAGACGTTAGTTATGGAGATACTTAGTCCTAGCAACCAAATCGACCCATTTTGAGGTCAAACGAGCCCCGAAGCAAGTAAATCTCCCATTTTACCAATTCTCGTGTGATATAGTCCATGGATTTTTAGTGATCTAGAATTTCGACGTCGTTTTTGTCCAATTTTTGGATGGATGTCCTTTAAGACGTTAGCTATTGAGTTAGTTGGCTCTGACGGCCAAAACAACCTATTCGAGCGCTGACGCAAGTTAATACCCTTTTTTTTAATCGATTTTCATGCCCATGGATTTTCATGTCCATGGATTCTTGGACGTCCGTTAAGACGTTAGCTATTGATCTAGTTGGCCCTAACGGCCAAAAAATTCCATTTTCAATGTCAAACGTGCCCCGATGCAAGTAAATCCCATTTTGCCGATTTTAGTGTACTAAAGTCCATGGATTTTTGGCGATCCGAAATTCCAACGTCATTTTTGTCCAATTTTTTCTGGACGTCTGTTAAGACGTTATGTATGGAGTAGTTGGCCTTGAATGCAAAAACGACCCATTTTAAGGTCAAATGAGCCCATAGTAGGTGAATCCCTCATTTTGTTGATTTTCGTGTGCTATAGTCCACGATAATTTTCAGTGATCCAGAGTTTTGGCTTTTTTTTACCTCTTTTTTTTATAGACGTCCTTATGGAAGTAGTTGGCCCTTTTTTTATAGACGTCCGTTAAGACGTTACATATGGAAGTAGTTGGCCCTGAAGGCCAAAACGATCAATTTTGAAGGTAAAACGAGCCGAGGAGCAGGTCCATTTAATCGATTTTTGTGTGCTATAGTTCATGGATTTTTGATAATCCAGAATTTGGACGTCTTTTGTGCTAAATTTTTGGGCACGTCCGTTAAGACGTTAACTATGGTTTCAATTGCCCATGACGGCCAAAATGACCAATTTTCAAGGTCAAATGAGCCCCAAAGCAGGTAATGCCCATTTTCCCGATTTTTGTGTACTATAGTCCATGAATTTTTGGTGATCCTCAATTTCGACATTATTTTTGCCCAAATTTCGCGTGGACGTTTGGTAAAGACGATTTCTATGAAGCCAATTGACTCTGATGACCAAAATAATCCATTTTGAAGGTCAAACGAGCCCGTTAGCAGTTAAACACCTCATTTTGTCGATTTCCTTGTGCTATAGTCTACGATCTTATTTGGTGATCAAGAATTACGATGTATTTTTGCCCAAATTATTTTTGGACGTCCGTCAAGACAGTAGTTATGGAGCCTGTTGGCCCTGATGGCAAAAAGGGTCCATTTTGAAGGTTAAACGATCCCCAGAGCAGTAAACACCTAATTTTTTCGATTCTAGTCTGCTATAGTCCATGAATTTTCACTGATCCAGAATTTTGATGTATTTTTTTCCCAAATTTTTTGTGGACATCAGTTAAGATGTTAGTTGTGAAGCCAGTTATCTCTGACGATCAAAACGACCTATTTTCAATGTCAAACGAGCCCAGAAGCAGGTAAATCCCATTTTGCATATTTTTCGTGCACTATAGTCCATGGATTTTGGTAATCTGGAATTCCGACGTCATTTTTGCCCAAATCTTTTGTGGACAACCGTTAGGACTTATCTCAATGTAGCCAGTTGGCCCTGACGGCAAAAACAACCCATTTTGAAGGTCAAACGAGCCCTGTAGTAGGTAAACCCCTCATTTTGATTATTTCGCGTGCTATAGTCCATGATCTTTTTTGGTGTTCCAAAATATCGACGCCTTATTTGCCCAAATTTTTGTGGACATCCATTAAGACGTTAGCTATGGAGGCAGTTGGCCCTGATGGCTAAAATGATCCATTTTCAATGTCAAACGATCCCTGAAGGAGGCAAAACACATTTTGTTGATTTTCATGTACTGTATTCCATGGATTTTTGGTGATCCGAAATTCCAACGTCATTTTTGCCCAAAATTTTTGTAGACGTCTGTTAAGTCATTATCTATGGAGTCAGTCAACCCAAACGGCCAAAATAATCCATTTTGAAGGTCAAGCGAGCCTTGTAGAAGGTAGACCCCTCATTTTGTCGATTTTTGTGTGTTATATACTCCATGAATTTGACGCCTTGGAGCATCCAAATTTTTTTTTTCTAAAAAGCTTTATGAGGACCTCTGTAATTACTTGGAGGAGCATTACATATAGTTTCACAATTTTTAAGACATATTTTTGCATGTACGAGTCACTTTTATAAATTACGTGACTTTCTTTATTGTCTATGTGTATTAGCCTATGGACCTGACGCGCACCCAAAAGTATCAGTTTATTAAAAAATCTTAATGTCCTAAGTATCAGTTTTGTATTTTGGTTAATTACATAAGCCTTGATAGCTCATGTACTAAAATAACCACCTTTTTTTTAACCTTTCGTTGTTTGGAGTAAAGCAGTATTATAATTTCATTTGATCAGACTTAATGAAGTACATTGGACAATCTCATCGAAAGTACGCTTTGAAATTTTTTGTCCCATCACTATTATTTTTAGTCCTGCACACCAAACGATCTCTTAAATGTTAGATCAGTGACAGAAGAAGATTACTAATTTCTGGCATGATTTGTTCCTTTATTGTACAGACTAACACTGCATATTTCTTAAAGAATACAAAATTGATATATTATGTACATACAGTACTCTTTCTCATCCTCCATTGTGTTGTTGCACAACTAATATTGTGGAATTACTTTGTGAATCTTCTAAAGCAAACATGTCTCCTACAGGGCCTAATTCAGACTCTTCAACCCAATCAGTTAGACCAAGTAATAGAGGAGATTGTGAGTCATGACGTCTACCAACAATGATTAGTTCATATTCGTCTTCCATGGATCGCATAACAGAAGCTGTACCTGTTCCATCTCTTATCAACTTCTCCACGTACTTGACACGATAATTACCTGCCATATCCCTCCTTGCTTCACTTAACATTTCATTGTCCATCATCTTCTGTATTCTCTCGTTATTGCTACTATTATTGCTGTGATTACCACTTTCATGAAGGAGTACTAACCGCACTATTGTGAGGCTAATGTTTTGTTTTCCAGCCATACGCTCTCCCAGAGCTAGTGCTTCCCTATCATCTGGTCCTCCCAAGAAAAGAACACCAACACGGTACAATGACCACGCGTCTAGTATTGGCCTTGATGTGTTGACAAGTGACCTGTCTACAATTATTGCAACTGAACAAGGTGTTGTCTGAAGGATCTTGTCATTCATAGTCTTAATCCCTATCTTCGATGCCCTCTTCTGATTCACGGAAGAAGCAGTACTACTTGTTAACCTCTTGTGGAAAGGAATCATTACGAGAGATGCCCTCCTTTGAAGCGCCATTGTACAAACTTCATCATGCATCATTACATAAGGAGATATAGCTGTAAAGGGATGCATGGTTACTGTCTCATAGAAGTTCTTCTCAAACACTTTAAAAGCATTGATGATTCTCTTTGAAGCTGACGCCTCGTTACTATGCTCCATCATTAATGGGAGTTTGTGGTTTATGAGAAGAGGATGTGCACGACCAACCATCTCTATTAAATGGAGCATCGCGATATCCATATGGCTTTGGTTTGACGGGTGAAGTGCTTCCAACAAGTTTATTGTAGAAGGAACATTTTCTTGATCGTGTATACATGTAAGAACCCGAAGCTCAGAGTGGGGCTTCACATGCTGGATATTCCTGTTCTTGTGTGCTGCGTATCTTTTATGTGGATTATACAGGGACTTCAGTATCGGTGTCACGATTGCAGTTGCAATAAGCAGGGATATGCACAACACAACAAAAGCTTCATCCGCTATTGCCTGTACGTTTCATGAAAATGATCATGAGCTGCCTAGGCCATAACGAACGAGTAAAGAGAATGAGGTAAACAGATTGATTGATTGATTACCTCATTTTGCTTCATCATTTTAAACATGCCTAGCTCTAGAACACCTTGAACGTTGGATACGAGGCCAACTGAGATTGCATCTCGGAGGGAAACTTGGTTGTACATTGAAGATATAAATGCTCCAAGGAATTTCCCGAAACAAGCAACGAGAATAATTGATTGCAGAACCAAATAATTCTTCAGTTTGACAGAAAATATGTCAGTAACCAAACCTGTTTTGACAAAATAGATGGGCATAAAGAGCCATGAAACAATGAATTGAAGCTTCTCGACGAGGGCAGAGCCTAGTGGTGGTCCAGCAGGTATGGCTAGACCGTAAACTAGTGGCCCGTAGAAGAGGTTTAGTCCTAAAGCCTTGCTGCAAAATCCAGAGAGCAAGACCCCAACAAATACCATACAAATGAAACTTTGTTTCAATGGCTCTCCTTGAGGATTTCTTCTCGTGTTCCATATAATTAGAGGTCTCACAACAAGAAATACAAACATGGTGAAGCCTATACCAGAAGTAATGCTTTGTAGAAACATGAATTTCTCGACGGTTGGTTGACTTGAGAGGCTGGTGATAGCTATGATTACAAACCCAAACATATTGCTAACAAGTGAACAAGAAAGTGCCATCCTTCCAAAATCAGAATTGACCATCCTAAGCTCGGTGAGATAGTGAGCGATGACTGGGAATCCGAGTACAGAAGACATTGTAGCTAGTACAGGTAGTGATTCAGCTACTGATGGATCAATCTGTATACGACAAGCGATGAGAACAAAAGAGGAACTGATACTTAGCACAAGAGCAGTTGCTACAGTTGATACACCAATTATGAACTCTTTCTTCTCGACTCTTTTGAGAATCCAAGGATCTATTTGCACTCCAATCAAGAAGAAGAAGAACATATAACCAAATAATGCAACAGCATCGATAACTATCAGACTTCTGTAAGGATAGAAAAGCTGTATGAATCCATCAATTCGTCCTAGAAAGGACGGACCTAGTAGTAAGCCACCCTGCATACATGCATAATTACATTTACAACGAACGAAAAAAATAAAACAAAAAATGAACATACATATATATATACTTACAAAAATTTGAATGACATTAGATGGTTGACCGAGGGGTTTGAGGAGGGTAGAAGTGAAAAGAATGAAGAGGGAAGCCAAGGAGAGCTGAGAGAGTAGGAGAGGAACAGAGTAATCTAATGGGTTCGTGTTATGGAATAAGATGGAACCACCATTCGATTGAATTTTGCTAATTGACATGCAAATTGATGAATCATTTTGTCCATGTCTAAATATTTTACCATACGTTACTAAGTCATCTGGTTCCATCATTTGTGAACCCATTTCAACATCCCTCGTCTTCGCCCCCCGACCACCTTAATTCCTCTCTCTCTAAATTTATATACTTCCTCCCTTTCTTCCTCATGAAGAGATTAGAGAATAGACAAGAAGGAATCATGTTCATGGTTAATATGGAATTAGTCTCCTCTTTTTTCGCTATATTTAATTAATTATTCGATTTTTTATAAATAGCTTTTCAAAATATCCTTAGTAATTTTCCAATCATACATTTCACACGAGTAAAAATAATTAACTAAGTGTTGAAAAATTGACTCCATAAGCAACCATTTTGCGAACAAGCTATGTTTCAAAAAAGGCAATATGAACATTTTTTTGTGTGTGTATTAGTACACTAGTTTCTAATAACGTGCGTTGCACGTTTATTTTTTACTATTGTTATATAATTTAAAATTGTGCTATCAAATAGAAAATGTTTAAATTAACAATATTAGTTTTACCAATTATATTTCATGTATCAACAAAAATAAATAGAAAGGGATTCCGCATTTGACATAATATAGTCTCCTTTAACTTTGTATAAGTCTTTTTTATGATCTAAATATCAGTGATAACCTTTTATAGCCATAAATGGATATTAAAAATACATGCACACTTATTAATAAGATTGCCTATTTTATTTTAATGAGAAAAGATAGAGTGAAATATTTATATTATTTAAGTAAGGTTCTAAAATTAAAAGACAATACTATCAAAATTATACAAGATTAAAAGCAATTACATATAAAATATAAATTGACAGATATATAATTTAAACACTGAACTTCATACATACATCTATTTCAAAAGCTCATAATAATAGCTAAAAGATTACAACACCACAATGAGTTTATTAGAAATGCAAAAGAAATTAGAAAAAACAATAATCTTCGTGATGGAGAATATATATCGAAAGAGATATGAGGACTTAGGCATGTTTAAAAAGAAGTCTTCAAGTTCTTCTCCTGATCTCATGTATTCTATTTTTTCATGTCTTTTTTGCATATCATAGATGGAATAGTTTTTGATTATCAGTTGAATGACAATTTCTTTCATTTTTCAATAATTATCACCTAGTTATTAAAAAGTAGTAAAAATGTTTGATCAAATTCTATATTTTTCAGTTCTAAATAATGGTCTTAATATGTAGATAGATGGAAAGATGAAAAATACAAATCATAGTTAGACTTAATAAGAGAATTAACATTACCACTAATAATTATTGCTTTGAACTTGGAGTCTAGTCTAGTTTGAATGAGTAAAAAAGATAAAAAATACAAATCATAGTTAGACTTAATAAGAGAATTAACATTACCACTAATAATTATTGCTTTGAACTTGAAGTCTAGTCTAGTTTGAATGAGTAATTAAAAAGATGAAAAACACAAATCATTGTAATTAGTAATAAATGAGACAATTACAAGTCATCTCAATAATTTATTACTAATTCATTCATATATAATAACACACTTCTAATATCATAGTAATAATAAGTCAAATAAATAAAATCAGTGGCATTAATCGAATAAATGCTGGGTCACTCTTTTCATATGCCAGTAATTATTCTAGAATATATATGTACAATTAAAATATATCTTTTCACATTCTAAACATTTAATTATTTGCTATATTTTAATTAAGAATTAATTTAAGGAAATGCAAAAGTCATCTACATTTTTATTAAAATGATAGAATTTAACATTTAACTAAATAATTAAATGCTTTTATAACACTTTAATTTATAGTAAGGGTAAAATTGTAATTCAACTTTTAACTTTTTTTGTTCCCTCTTATAATAATACTAGTTTCTGAGGACGTGCTTCGCACGTGATAAAATGTGAATTTTTATAGATACGTTAGAATGACTAAAGTTTCATAGAAATATATATGTAAATTGTAATGAATAATAAAATGTAACAATTACAAAATAAGAATAAAGACTTACACAATAAAACATTCAGAAAAAATTAAATTAAGAAGTCTAATGAAGAAAAAAAAAGACAAAAAGAAACAGATTTAAGAAAAAATATAATGTAGACATTATTCTTATAAGACTGGTGTATGTATAGATGAAAAAATAAGTACAAAATTGGTACATAACTCTCTGGGTTCTTATCGACTTCTTCCATATCCTATCAAAATTCAAGAGGCTTCTTCATCTACTTTAACTATAGAATAAAAATGATAGTCTAATAATCTTGGTAGGAGTTTCATGAGATAAAGAAGTTGAATTTATATAGATAGAATAGAAGGAATATCAAAAGAAATCTTAAAGTTTTAGTTTAAATATTTGGAGGTTATGAATATGAAAGATGAGAGTTATGAATATCAAGAGTTAAAAGTTGAATAAGTAATTAACAAATAGAATAAAAATGATAGTCTAATAATCTTGGTAGGAGTTTCATGAGATAAAGAAGTTGAATTTATATAGATAGAATAGAAGGAACATCAAAAGAAATCTTAAAGTTTTAGTTTAAATATTTGGAGGTTATGAATGTTAAAATATGAGAGTTATGAATATTAAGAGTATAAAAGTTGAATAAGTAATTAACAAATAATAATAAATAAATGAAGAATATGAAAAAAAAATTAAAATTAGCAAACCATGTAGAAAGAACAACTAAAGTTCTTATCACGTAATAAGTGTTAATAAATTTAAATTTGTGAAGATAGAGTCATTCTTTAATAATAGTCAAGAGGATAGTATCAATGTGTGTCTCCATTTTGCAGATTGTCGAGACCTTTTTTTTCAAAAAAATTATAATTATTATATACATATAGATTATAAATGATAAATATTAATTAATTAGATATTTAATTAGAAATTAATCTTAAAAAGTCTAAAAGTCATTAATATTTTAATTAAATTTATACAATTAAATATTTAAATATTTTATAATAATTTAATTTATAAAAGGGGTAAAATTGTAATTCAATTTTTAACTTTTTTTGTTCATGCTTTTAGTAATACTAGTCCTGGACATGTGCGTGTGTCTCATGTTAATCAACATATAACACAGACAAGTCCAGCATTTTCCAGAGACGTGGATCACAACAAGTCAATTGCCATGCACGACAAACTTTAGGAATTGCATATATCAACTGGAAAAGGCCAAAGGACAAGAATGCCATCACCAAGATATTAATATCAAGGACCTCACATCTCCTTCCAGAAGAATCTTCGTTTTCCATAGCAACAACTTCAATCTTTCTTTTTTTCTGAAACTCCATAAGTCTCCAATCTCCTAAACTCCTGCAGAAACAAGAAAGATTATTACTTCTCTAGATCCATGAATAATATATGAATTTCTGACTACTAGTCTTGGACACATGCGTTGCACGTGTGTCTCATGTTAATCAACATATAACACGGACAAGTCCAACATTTTTCAGAGATGTGGATCACAACAAGTTAATCGTCATGCACGACAAACTTGAGGAATTGCATATATCAACTGGAAAAGGCCAAAGGACAAGAATATCATCTCCAAAATATTAATATCAAAGTCCTCCCATCTCCTTACAGAAGAATCTTCTTTTTCCATAGCAATAACTTCAATCTTTCTTTTTTTCTGAAACTCCATAAGTCTTCAATCTCCTAAACTCCTGTAGAAACAAGAAAGGTTATTACTTCTCTAGATCCATGAAGAATATATGACTTTCTGACGTCAAATTCATGATGTTGATTGAACTTTTGTATCTTATCATGAAGAATAAGAAGTCAAGACCTGCAATACGATGAAATATAGAAGAGTGCACAAATACGTCTGAGGGGTGCTATGATGCCTAATATTTCAGAAACTAGGAATATATAACTTGGAACAGTTGGTTGCAGTTAACGACATAGAACTATGTTCTTGCTGGCATAGTTGATAGAAGTATCACATTTCCGATAAAATAATCATTACTAAAAGTAAAATTATACAAAAATGGAGGAAGTAACATTAATTTGCAGAAAAATTTCATGTAGAGGAAAATTGAATGTCCGAAACACGAGGGTTGAAAACTTGAAGGCTTGTTGTATGTTTTGAAGAGCAAGACAAGCACAAATTAAAGAAAAGTGGTATGGTCTTTTTGTACACATCCTCTCTAAGCAAATTCAATTTTTCAATACTACTTTACAATAACTAAATGAAGTTACATGTACATTGAGGATTCATATAGCTATTATTTTATGTACAAATTAAATCGTTCTATAAACAAAATGAAAATTCAATAAATGAAAACCAACCTTGGCAAATAGTTAAACATTAATAACAAGAAAACACACATTTTATCATACCACATTAAATTGCTAGTAATTGAAATATTTTAGAAACCTTGAATTCAGATCTATATAAGCAAGAATCAAATAACTAAAAAAAAGAGAAAAAATTTCACAAGATGTTTACCAAATTTTTTCAATACCCACAATAACTTTTATAATCAAGATGTGACATGAGTGAAGAATTAATCAGAAAAACAACCATGGAGAATGTAGGTAGAAGATAAGACAGAGAGAGATTAAGGACATGCCTTTAGATTGGTTAATCACTTCAATGTGCGTAAAAAATATTGGGTGAAATTGTGGGATGTTAGTGTGTTTTGATGTGGAGTGAGAGTCTTATATATACGAAATCTTGGTCAAATAAAAATTGAAATGTCATCCACCTGTAATTGATTCTGGTCAACAACCATTAATATTTTTTTCCTACTAGTTCTGGACACGTGCGTTGCACGTGTGTCTCATGTTAATCAACATATAACACAGACAAGTCCAGCATTTTCCTAAAACGTGGATCACAATAAGTCAATCGCCATGCATGACAAACTTGAGAAATTGCATATATCAACTGTAAAAGTCCAAAGGACAAGAATATCATTACCAAGATATTAATATCAAGGTCCTCCCATCTCCTTAAAGAAGAATCTTCGTTTTCCATAGCAACAACTTCAATCTTTCTTTTTTTCTGAAACTCCATTAGTCTCAATTCTCCTTAACTCCTGTAGAAACAAGAAAGGTTATTACTTCTCTAGATCCATGAAGAATATATGAATTTCTGACTACTAGTTCTGGACACATGCATTGCACGTGTGTCTCATGTTAATAAACACATAACACGGACAAGTTCGGCATATTCCAAAGACGTGGATCACAACAAGTCAATCGCCTTGCACGACAAACTTGAGGAATTGCGTATATCAACTGGAAAAGGCCAAAGGACAAGAATATTATCACCAAGATATTAATATCAAGATCCTCACATCTCCTTACAGAAGAATCTTCGTTTTCCATAGAAACAACTTAAATCTTTCTTTTTTTCTGAAAATCCATAAGTCTTCAATCTCCTAAAAACCTGTAGAAACAAGAAAGGTTATTACTTCTCCAGATCCATGAAGAATATATGAATTTCTGACGTCAAATTGATGATGGTGATTGAATTTTTGTATCACATCATAAAGAATAAAAAGTCAAGCCCTGCAATACGATGAAATATAGAAGATTGCACAAATATGTTTGAGGGGTACTATGATGCCTAATATTTCAGAAACTAGGAATATATAACCTGGAATATTTGGTTGCAGTTAACGACATAGAACTATGTTCTTGCTGGCATAGTTGATAGAAGTATCACATTTCCGATAAAATAATTATTACTACAAGCAAAATCATACAAAAATGGAGGAAGTAACATTGATTTGCAGAAAAATTCCATGTAGAGGAAAATTTGATGTCTGAAACACAAGGGTTTAAAACTTGAAGGCTTGTTGTATGTTTTGAAGAGCAAGACAAGTACAAATTAAAGAGAAGTGGTATGGTCCTTTTGTACACATCCTCTCCAAGCGAATTCAAATTTTCAATACTACTTTACAATAACTAAATGAAGTAATATGTGCATTGAGGATTCATATATCTATTATTTTATGTACAAATCAGATTGTTCTATAAACAAAATGAAAATTCAATAAATGAAAACCAACCTTGGCAAATAGTTAAACATTAATAATAAGAAAACACACATTTTATCATACCACATTAAATTGCTAGTAATTGAAATATTTAGAAAACCTTGAATTCAGATCTATATGAGCAAAAATCAAATTGTTAAAAAAGAGAAAAAAAATTTCACAAGATGTTTACCGAATTTTTTCAACACCCACAATCACTTTTGTAATCAAGATGTGACATGAGTGAAGAATTAATCAGAAAAACAACCATGGAGAATGTAGGTAGAAGATAAGACAGAGAGAGATTAAGGACATGCCTTTAGATTGTTTAATCACTTCAATGTGCGCAAAAAATATTGGGTGAAATTGTGGGATGTTAGTGTGTTTTGATGTGGAGTGAGAGTCTTATATATACGAAATCTTTGTCAAATAAAAATTGAAATGTCATCCACCTGTAATTGATTCTGGTCAACAACCATTAATCTATTTTTTCTACTTGTCCCGGACACGTGCGTTGCACGTGTGTCTCATGTTTATCAACATATAACACAGACAAGTCCAGCATTTTCCAGAGATGTGGATCACAACAAGTCAATCGCCATGCAAGACAAACTTGAGGAATTGCATATATCAATTGGAAAAGGCCAAAGGACAAGAGTATCATCACCAAGATATTAACATCAAGGTCCTCCCATCTCCTTACAGAAAAATCTTCGTTTTCCATAGCAACAACTTAAATCTTTCCTTTTTTTTCTGAAACTCCACAAGTCTTCAATCTCCTAAACTCCTGTAGAAATAAGAAAGGTTATTACTTCTCTAGATCCATGAAGAATATATGAATTTCTGCCGTCAAATTGATGATGCTGATTGAATTTATGTATCACATCATGAAGGATAAAAAATTTAAGCCCTGCAATACGATGAAATATAAAGAGTGCACAAATACGTCATAGGGGTATTATGATGCCTAATATTTCAGAAACTAGAAATATATAACCTGGAACAGTTGGTTACAGTTAACGACATAAAACTATGTTCTTGCTGGCATAGTTGATAGAAGTATCACATTTTCGATAAATAATCATTACTAAAAGCAAAATCATACAAAAACAGAGGAAGTAACATTGATTTGCAGAAAAATTTCATGTAGAGGAAAATTGGATGTTCGAAACACAAGGTTTGAAAAGTTGATGGCCTGTTGTATGTGTTGAAGAGCAAGACAAGTACAAATTAAAGAGAACTGGTATGGTCCTTTTTTACACATCCTCTATAATTGAAATCAAATTTTTCAATACTACTTTACAATAGCTAAATGAAGTGATGTACATTGAGGATTCTATAGCTATTATTTTATGTGCAAATTAAATCATTACATAAACAAAATGAAAATTCAATAAATCAAAACCAAACATTTGAAATAGTTAAACACTAATAACAAGAAAACACACAATCTATCATACCACATTAAATTACTAGTAATTGAAATATTTAGAAAATCTTGCATTCAGATCTATATGAGCAAAAATCAAATAGCTAAAAAAGAAAAAAAATTACAAGATGTACACCGAATTTTTTCAACACCCACAATAACTTTTGTAATCAAGATGTGACATGAGTAAAGAATTAATTAGAAAAACAACCATGGAGAATGTAGGTAGAAGATAAGACAGAGAGAGATTTAGGACATGCCTTTAGATTGTTTAGTCACTTCAATGTGCGTAAAAAATATTGGGTGAAATTGAGGGATGTTAGTGTGTTTTGATAATGAGCGAGAGTCTTAAATATACGAAATCTTGGTCAAATAGAAATTGAAATGTCATCCACCTATAATTGATTCTGGTCAACAACCATTAATATTTTTTTCCTACTAGTTCTGGACACGTGCGTTGCACATGTGTCTCATGTAGTCCATGTTGACTCATTTGAATATATATATATATATATATATATATACCCAAAATAATTTAATAAGTTAAGTTAGGCTTGCACAATGTTTAGAGAGTCTATTGTTTGTATTTTAAAGAACAAATATGTGGTATAGATGCAACAAACATTATGATATATTTATATTTAATATAATATTTATTACGATTATTATTATATTTAATTTTGTCTTTCACAAAATTATTATATTAGTATGTAATAAAATGATTATCGCTTTTGAAGGCCCTCAATATGATGATGGATTGCTAGAAATTTGATATTAAAGAATGATATATATACATGTGCATATAGGAATAAACTCTTATTTATCTATAGCAAATTTATAAGTGGTTAGATATTTGAAATGTTATTTCTCGTATACTCAGGTATAAGATAATTCTGTTGAATTTCATTTGCCCTAAATTTCTTATCATAAATAGGTTTTTCTTTTAGAAAAAGGTTTTGGATTGACTAATCTTTTTTCTTGTAGGAAAATGCTTAGTAGTCTATAAATAGAGGCATGTTCCTTCTAACTTAATCAACATTCACAATGTAGTCTTAAGGGTTTTGACAACCTCCCATGTATTCCGAGTGAATTGGTTGAGGTTGTTTCTCTCAGTATTTTGCACTCTCATATTTATAGTGGATTGTTCATCTCCTTTGTGGACGTAGGTCGATTGACTGAACCACATTAAAACTTTGTGTATTTTTGTATATTTCTCGTTGTCTTCTTACTCGTGGTTTTTTGAGGTTTACTTTGCTAGCTTCCGTGTTTACACCTGCTTATTTCTGATACTAACAAGTGGTATCAGAGCCAGATTTAATGATGGAGTCAGGTTTTGTGGTTCGATTAACGATGATTGAACCAGGTTAGAAAGAGGTGTTCATCTTGACGGGTGTAGTTCTAGCCGCATCCTTTTTGACAGTAATGAAGATTTTGTTGGAGAAATCTTTTCAGAGTGGTTCTCTGTGTTGAGACATAAATTTTGCAAAGGAGATTATGGAGAGGAGAAGCAAGTTGTTGAAGATTAAGTCAAGAAAGTGGACAAATTTATTTTGTCAAAAATTCAGGCCAAGGGGGAGATTCGTTGGGTTTTATTTGCCCTAAATTTCTTACCATAAATAGATTTTCCTTTTAGGAAAAGGTTTTGGATTGACTAATTCTTTTTATGGTAGGAAAATGTTAAGGACTCTATAAATAGAGGAATGTTCCTTCTAACTTAATCAGCATTCACAATGTAATCTTAATGGCTTTGAGAGTTTTGGTTAGCGGGAGAATTTATGGGTCACAAGCTTGATACGTTATCACTTGTGTGAATCTCCCATGTATTCCAAGTGAATTGGTTGAAGTTGTTTCCCTCTGTATTTTGTACTCTCATATTTATAGTGGATTGCTCATCTCCTTTGTGGACGTAGGTCGATTGACCGAACCACGTTAAATCTTTTTATCTTTTGGTATATTTCTCGTTGTCTTCTTATTCGTGGTCTTTTGAGGTTTGCTTTGCTAGCTTCCACGTTTATACCTGCTTATTTCCGGTCCTAACAAATTCCTCATTTTAAACTATAACCCCCTTCTTAACTTCACAAAATTAAATCGTTAATGAGTGACACCCCTTCAATATTTATGATGTCATAATGATCCAACACTTGAAAGCTGTAAAAGTTATTTAAAACTCTCATCTCAGATTGCAGATTTGTTAATTTGGAGAATCATAGTTAAAGGATGAATTTTAAGAAATTGTTAGATTAGTTTAATTTTAATTATATTTCTATTTTATAAAGTTTGTATTGAACTACTAATAGATGTTAAAATTGAAACATGATTATCGTGTTATGTTTTGTAAGAACTATATTTAATCAAATAAAATAATTAAAAAATTCTTTATAATGAGATTTAAGAATAATAGAAAATTTTAAATTGCACTTGAAAAAATCCTTTCTTAATCATGAATACGAGCTTACTATTTAAATCACGAACGACGATTTCTCATTGCCTATTTAATAATAGATTCCTCAAATAGAAACTTAAACACATTATACAATCTACAAGCTATAATTTTCTTTAAATTGAAAATTGTCAAACCAAAAATAATATAACATGCAACCAAAGCTAAAAAAAATTAATTAACATTGCATCAAACGGTTGGTAAGATGTGAATTACACTCCTCTAGTGGTATATTGTGTTAGCTGTTGAGTATATATATTAGATCAAAACATCTTCAATTACAAACTTCGATTGCAATTTCTTAATAATTCTCTTTTGATCTCATGACAAGTTAAAAACAACAGGAAAAAATATAATATTTAATATGATAATAATGATTTTTTTAAATAAGAGTAATTATACATAAAACGAGTAACTTATCTAAAGCATGAATATAATATGGAAATTAAAATTGATTTCAACCTTCAGGAAGACTTGAACATCCGTTTTCTCGTTGTAAACTACATTAGAAGATCTAACAATTTGTATACATTTCCTTTCAATAAACAACAAATGAAGATAAGGAGAATTAGTAATCATGTTATGAACGAAAGCTAAAAGTGATTTAAATATATACTAAAGGATAAAAATAATAGAAATATAGACATTTTTTTATTTCTTTCAAACTGTACCTAAATATCTTCAAAGTGTATAGATTGTTGTGTCAAATACCACAATTTATAGGATATCTTTGAGTAAAATCAAAAGGTCTCATAACTATGCCATCAACTTCTTGAGTGTGGGAAGATTATGAAGGTGTGAAGATTGATGATGAGATAGTAGAGGTGTGGTATTAATACACATTATGACAAAATTACACCTAAAACTGATCAGATAGAGAAATGAAAAGTTTCTCTAATACCTTTTCGTAATAACTTTATAATTAATTATTGTTACAACTATTCATTCTCCTACTTTATTTTAACAATAAGTGAATCAACTTAATTAGCAATTTAAGCATATTTAATATTTAATTAATTAGATATTTTTATAATATTTTAATTTAGTATAGGGATAAAAAGGTAATTCAACTTTTCAACTTGAGGCTTCCCACTTTTAATATATACTAGATTTAGGAACGTGTGTTGCACGTTTATCCCAAGATACTTCATATAAATTTTGTATCGTAAAATTTATCATTGTTTTGGAAAAAAACTACATATATCTTCATAGTAAAAATATTATATCTTTAATTATAAAATTGACTAAAAGTGCATAAAGTAAAAATAACTATCACACAAATTTAATATTCCAATGAAGATATTAAAATACAACATGATAGGTTAATGTAAACAAAGCAACAGGCCATAGTAAATTATTAATAACAATAACACAACAATAGAAAGTACGTTGTACAATAACAAGAAGCAAGAAACATAAATGTTAAACTAAATAAACAAAAAGAGATGAGAAAAGAGAGCATAGAGATTTTCTCATTTTTTTCAATTGGTTTAAGTTTATATATTATTGTGTGAAATGTCACTATTTATTATTGTATAACATTGAGAAGTACAAAGAGTTGTCATAAATAAATATTAATCCATTTGAGATTATCGATGAGAAATGAGAGTAATGAAGTAATGAACATAATGAATATAATTAGTGAGAGTCACATACATTTACAAGTTGATGGTAAGTTATGTATACTAATATGATGATTTACTATTTAATATTTAATATTAATATTTAATTTATTAAACAATTTATAAAATTTAAATGTACTGTGTAAATAAAACTGTAATCTAAGAATAAAATATATATATAATTCAAATATACTAAATCTGTAATGGAAAATCATTATGACTAAGTATTAAAAAATTTATAAGAAAATACACCATTCAATCAATACATTCTTAAAATAAAATTACAAATACAAAAAAAAAATATCAAATATGGAAGTAAGTTTAGCACAAGGCTACCAACAAAAATGCAAATTGATAATGTAAATTGAAGACATTCCTTTCCCTATTTTTAAGACATTTCTTTCCCTGTTTTTTATTGATAATGCAAATTGAAAAAAAGTTATAGTAATAAACATTCAACCTTTGACCATAAAAAAAAAGTTATAAGTTTTGGAAGAGAAGTTAACGAAAGCGACATTCAACTACATAAATGGAGGGGTCTTATCATAGTTCTAATCTCGGCAAATTACAAAAACAAATACATCAAACTCCGATATTCTAGTAATTGAAGTGTTATTCATCCTTATAATCACATTACGCCTTGTAATCTTGACAGAAATCCTCTTTGCCTTGAAATTTTCTTCACTTGATTAAAGCTTCTCTAGTCTTCCACACACAAAAATTGTATCACATATAAATCTTTCTATGAAAAAAAAATTCATAGAAAGATTTGTATTTATAGGGAAAAAATATAGTTTTGGAATATGAAGATTCACTTACAAAGTTGAAAGGTCAAGTATTATTACAAATTAAAGACAAATATTAATTAAAAATATAAATTAATTTGGAAGATGAAGCACATACATGTATCTATTCAAAGGGACAACTCTTATTTTTAATTTTTGTTCTATTTAATTTACTCACATGTGTATACCAATTAAATAAAAATATTATAGAAATTCTACTATTTACTATTTAATTAATTATTTATTTAATAACATTTGAATTTAGCATAAGGGGTAAAATTTTAATTCAACTTTTCTACTTTGGAGCTTTCCACTTATAATAATACTAGTTCTGGAAGTATCTTGCACGTTTGACCTCTGTTACTGTTATATGTCTTTTTGTGCATATAAAATAAACTTTTTTTAGTGTTTACTTTTTGCCTAGAACTTAAATATCAACATTTTTTTTTTGTGAATGATGAGAAACTTGTAAGGCTAGAACTAAGCCCCAAGGCTGAAATTCTTTGGATATAAATACTCCAACAATCATTAAAAATAAAAAAATTAATGAAGGACACAAACCAATAAGAAAAATACTGACCAATAAAAAAATATTACCAGAACTATTAGATTATGTGTTTCTCTAACAACCATGAAAATAAAAATGAACGAATGCACAAATCAATAAGAAAAATAGTGACCAATAAAAAATACTCCTTACAGAAGAACTATTAGATGATGAAAACAAAGTGTTGTGGATTAATATTTTTTATCCAATTTATAAAGGGAGAAATTAAGTATATGAAAGGTTTGTGCATGAATGTGTCAAATGGTAGAAGCTAAAAAGTTTTAACAACCAAATTCATTAAGAAATGGAAAATGATAAGTTGTAACATCTAATCATGTATTTGGTCTAGTTTAATTGTCATTATTGATTTGATCTTAAAAATTAGTAAAAGATTTTTTAATTTAAAAAATTGGTGAAGGACATTTTTGTAATCTAACTTTAAACGTAAAATCTTCCAACTTATAATAATACTAGATAGTTTAGGACCGTGCGTAGCACGTTTATCCCAAGATACTTCATATAAATTTTGTATTATAAAATTCATCATTGTTTCGATAAATACTACATATATCTTCCTAGTAAAAATATTATATCTTTAACTATAAAATTGACTAAAAGTGCATAAAGTAAAAGTAACTATCACACAAATTCAATATTCAAATGAAGATATTAAAATACAACATGATAGGTTAATGTATATAAAGCAACAGGCCATAGTAAATTATCAATAATAATAACACAACAATAGAAAGTATGTTGTACAATAACAAGAAGCAAGAAACATAAATATTAAAGTAAATAAATAAAAAGAGACGAGAAAAGAGAGCATAGAGATTTTCTCATTTTTTTTCAATTGGTTTAAGTTTATATATTATTGTGTGAAATGTCACTATTTATTATTGGATAGCATTGAGGAATACAAAGAGTTGTCATAAATAAATATTAATCCATTTGAGATTATCGATGAGAAATGAGAGTAATGAACATAATGAATATAATTAGTGAGAGTTACATACATTTACAAGTTGATGGTAAGTTATGTATACTAATATGATGATTTACTATATAATATTTAATATTAATATTTAATTTATTAAATAATTTATAAAATTTAAATGTACTATGTAAATAAAACTGTAATCTAAGAATAAAATATATAAAAGAATTTAAATATATTAAATTTGTAATGGAAAATCATTAAGACTAAGTATTAAAAAATTCATACGAAAATACACTATTGAATCAAATGCATTCTTAAAACGAAAATACAAATACAAAGAAAAAATATCAAATATAGGAGCAAGTTTAGCATAAGGCTACCAACGAAAAATGCAAATTGAAGACATTCCTTTCCCTTTTTTTAAGACATTTCTTTCCCTATTTTTTATTGATAATGCAAATTGAAAAAATGCTATTGTAATAAACATTCAACCTTTGACCATAAAAAAAAATTACAAGTTTTGGAAGACAAGTTAACGAAAGCGACATTCAACTACATAAATGGAGGGGTCTTATCATAGTTCTGATCTCGACAAATTACAAAAACAAATACAACAAACTCCGATATTCTAGTAATTGAAGTGTTATTCATCCCTATAATTACATTACACCTTGTACTCTTGACACAAATTCTCTTTGCCTTGAAATTTTTTTCACTTGATTAAAGCTTTTCATAGAAAGATTTATATTTATAGGAAAAAAAATATAGTTTTGGAATATGAAGATTCACTTACAAAGTTGAAAGGTCATGTATTATAACAAATTAAAGTCAAATATTAATTAAAAATATAAATTAATTTGGAAGATAAAACACATACATGTATCTATTCAAAGGGATAGCTCTTATTTTTAACTAGGGAACATATCCGCGCTTCGCACGCGGATTAATTAATATGTGGTAGGAAGTTATTTCTTGTGGATGTATTATATGATTATATTATTTGAGCATATCATTTTGTTTTCATTTGAAATGATCATACATGAGAATAATACATCGTTAATGAATAAATTTAGAATATATACTTTGTTAAAAAGTTTTTTTTTATTGCTAAAATATATATGATTTACATCAAATACGGCATATCATTATTTATTAGATGATAGTTAGAGAATATATTTTCTGATCATAATTTATATTGATTATTTGGGGGCGATCCTTATTTGTCTTATCCATTGTAGTATTTCTGTATAAGTTTCACGAATGGAAAGAAGGTTAATGTTGAACGATGATGTTTTTAACCTTAGAAACTAAAATAAATAAATAAAAAACACTTGTTTTTGCGAAGGTGAGTACTCTAACTTCTGAGACAGATTAACTTTTAAGAATCACTGAAAATATCATGTTTAGTTGCACTCATCATGTCGAGCTCCAACATAGAGAATCCAAATAAGTAATAACGCATAAAATATAACACAACTCCTCCCATTTCCATCTTGTTAAGCATGAATAGGTCTTTGCAATACTCAATGCAGTTCACTTAATAAGATTCCTTGTTGCCTTTCCTATCCGACTGCCTGATTTTTTTTAATAGTCTGCAATATGTTGTTATCCTCTTCAACAACATAAACCCAAAATTGATTGTAACAACAACTACTTATACGTGTTTAGTCTTCGTCTTAAGGCAACTTATAGGCAACTTATGGAAGACAATTATAAGAACTAAGTCATCCATGAGTCAACACCTACTTGAAACTATTCCTCAAATGCAACTGGCGGAAGGAAATTACAAGTAACTAAGTTATTTTGTTCGGAAGTTATCTCGTGGATGGGGTGGATACCATCATTTGACAGGTGTATAAATACATAAAGCATCTCCTCTTCAACAACACAAATCCAAAAGTGAATGTGACATCAAATACCTCTATGTGTTAAGTTTTATAGTTAAAGACAACTTACGAAAGACAATTTTAAGAAACTAAGTCATCCATGGTTAAATATCCACTTAAATTATAATTTACTGATAAATAATATGCAGCTCTATATATTCTCATGTATTTAACACTTCCCATTCTAATTTAATGAAAAACTACCAGCCGGGAAGAATTAACTCATCTATATTTTTATTTCTGAAGTTATCTTCTTTATTTGCTCACGATATAGAAGTACCCTTCACTGAAATTTTGATATATAGCTTGCAGGCCTCTTTTGTGGGCTAACTAAGCTTGCTTATATGTCATAGTTATCCCATACTCTATTTTAATTTTGCAATAATAAGTGGCTGTAAAATGAATAGTAGGAAAGAGTACATTCTGTACGTACGGCTAGATAGCAAGCACCAAAGAAATGAATTGTGCAACATGGAAATTGATATAGGGATATATAATTGAAGAAGAAACAGATTCGATTTTGTTGACAGTGACATCATATGCAAACAATGAAATAGATTAATAATATAAGTTGTCTAAGGTTGGATAAAACCATACAAGTATGAAAATATCACTACGGACAACATGGAGCTACTTATTAAACTAAACTTAAAATGGTAAAAGGACGAAATAACTTAACTAAGCTCAAATGTGGCTAGTTATTATACTAAAGTGTAAATTATAAAAGGACGAAACAACTAAACTTAGCCCAAAAAACAGAAAACAATCAGAAGCAACAATTATCCCTCTACATCTTCAACTTATTTGTGTGATGAACACTTATTCCTCGTCATTTATGACCAACAATTATCCCTTTACTTCTTGACCTTATTTGTGTCTTGAATGCTTAATTCCTCATCATCTATGATTAGGTTTCTTCGTTTTCTACTCTTAGCACCATTAGTTACATGTACTTCATCCTCATAATCTTCCAAGTCAGTCAATAACACATCAACAGATACCTGATTGTTCTTCAAAAAGTAAATTTATCAACATATTTATTAAACATGTTAATCCTTAAAATTATTTGAATTTTAACATTAAATGTAATTACCATCTGTTTGGTCAATCCGTTGGTTCCCTATATACACCTCAATGTCAAAGTATTCAGGGTCATTATTTTTAAAATAGTTGTTAGGATCGCGCGATGCGCAAACATGTTGAGAGACTAAATTAAGATTACAATCATATAATCCCTAAATCATTCGTTCTTTAAACCCCGAAACTGAAATCTATTAAATTAAGAAGACCCACCAGAGAACTCACACAAAAGTAAGTGGTAATGTAGAAACACTGATATGAAACAAGATGCTAGAATATGTACATCAAACCTACTAAAAATGGTGAGCAACACAGAGCATACCTCAACAGGCCATCCATCCACCACAAATACATCTAATGAGTACCCATCAATTGTTGAGAAAACATGAGCTTCTCGGATATTAATCCCTATGTCAGAAAGTAAAGCAGAGAGCTAGAATAGGAAGCAGTTAGTTAAAGAACATGACATCACATTAATCAAGGAAAAAGAATTATAGCCAAAGCCAAATGAATACAATTCCAAGGAAAAGAATTATAATCATCGATCTCAACATAACATTATCCAAAACCGCCAGGATATAGGCATTCAAAGAAGACTTTTAGCATGAAGATCATGTTCTCAACATAACATAATTTGATTCTTCAAATTTACAAAGTGAATAAAGACAATCAGTGTCGGTAGAAACTACAAGAATAAGAAAAAAAATCTCAAAAAACTACAAAAGAGAAGCAAAAAAGAAAATGAACAAATTATTATTTTTATTTGGTTTGCCCTTACCTATACTTCGAAAACCACAAGCTATTTTTAGGCTTTTAGCGTCATTGATCCAGTATTATGTTATTAGCCCAAACCAAATTTGAACAAAAAACAAAAATCAAATCTGTTATGGCTTTTCAGTAGGTGCAGCATTTATTAGAACAACGTTATTATTATTATTTGATACTCCTCAAAATAATTTGATTTGTAATTTTACAATCGTCCCATTTGTCTTTCCTTGCACACTATCTAGAATATAACTTTTGGAAGAGGGTGAATGTTTGTTGAGAATACTATTCCACAGAATCTTATTAGATTTAGGAAGAGATTAGTAATGGAAGAAATTTTGTAGTCTCTTTCGATTTAAATAAGCTGCCTTGGAAGCAAAACAGACTTGTGACTTGTCTTTATTGGAGCACTCTTGGTATATATATATATGCGTGTTGAATCAGTGACGAATCTAAAATTTAGAGTAGCAGGTTCTGTTCTTAATCCGTTAATCGTATCTGTGTTATTCCTCCCCATCCATATTAATAATCAGAGCTACACGTATGCAGCAGATTCTGAATCAGTTGTTGGGATTGAAGTTAACACAGTATGATATGCTTTGTACATTTTTTTTATTAGGACTTACATACATCTTGTAAATTACTAATTTCCTAGAGTACTTTGTTGTACTGAATTTCATAGAATACTTTTTTGTTCAGAGTACAATACAGTAAGAGATGGTTTTATGAGGGAACAAATATTAGGTTCATCACTATTTTTCGCGCATATATATGTGTATGAATGGACGTTATGATAACTTGATTATGAAGATAGCAAGACAATGTTCTAACTTAATTTGCAGCTTCTTGAGCGTGAGAACTCATGGTTCTCAACTCACTTCATAGACTATTGTTATTATGCATTGTGTGTGTCTGATATATTATCATTATCTCCCCTATTATTATTATTATTATTATTATTATGTGTCGTCACTCTTTTCTTTATTAACCAGAAAAATACAAACATGCTCAGAATAGGCCAAACTTCTTAAGGCCAGAAACTCTCAGACAGAGATGTGGACAGCTTTAAAAGTTAAGAATACAAAGTACTGCATAGTAAAAAAAGACCATCTACTTTTTAAAAAAAAAATGGATGCATTTTGGCAGTTGTCTATCTCAAACTATATAATTCATATAACCAAGAATTGTAAAGATGAAATAAAATTAATCGATTAGTAGTCTAAACGAAAATTGTTGTTATTTGACTTACTTATGCTAAGAATTTCCATTTTCTTATGGAAATTTGGCCGACTCACACAAATTCACTCTTTGAATTACTTTTTGAGTTACTTTTTGGGTTGAGTTATTTATCTTCACACTATATTGTATGATGTTTGAGTTAGATCCATCCCAATTATTTGTTCATTAATGTTGGCCCTGTATTATACTGTCCAAGCTCAAGTTAACGACTCCAAAAAAGTGTTTAGAAATTTTTGAAACGCAACTCGGCAATACTTTACCACTACAATAAATATGTCAATGCAGATGACGTTTTAATTTGAAATGGTCTTGAATAAAGACATTGCTATAATTTACAGATAGAATTAAAGATGAAACACAGACACTCCAATGTCAAAAAATTCAGAAAAATAAATGAAAACATATAGAAAAACTCTGCTTTAACATTTTTAGGCCACAAAGGTGAAGCCATATCAATGATTATATACCTTCAACATCAAGCAATACGCCACAATTGGGTTATACATTGAAGAAAATAGAAATCCAACTAAGAGTTCACACACTTGCAATATATATTTATGAAAAGTTTAGACAAATACATCAAAAAATATTCAGATAAAATACCTGAACTTCCAATTCTTCATGCAAATAAGCCAACATCACAATTTCCAAGTTTGTCAAGATTTGGGTGATCTACCACTCCCAGAAATTGCACTTCTGCTACCCATTATTTATGACCCTACATAACAATTAGAGGATCAACACAAAACTACAGTTTTCAATAAGATAAAAAAACTTAAGTAATTTAGCTTCCAAAATAGAAGAGTACAGATTTAAGTTCGCAAAATCTAGAAAAGCAAGTCACATCAACCATAACTTGTTGCCAAGTAATGCCGAAATCCACAACTTCCAACGAATGGAAGAAAGTACAAATATTGCCAATGTTTTCATGGTGCTCGTTACACTTTACGGACATTTATTTTCTGTTTAACAAATTTTTACTTGAAAGGGGAGCTTCTCATATAATCAAATCAAGTTTGTACAAACTGCTAGCCATACTGAAAGGATCCACATTTGAGCGGCAATTAAATGATCAAGCGGAAACTAACATAACAAAAAGTGAGTTGGAAATAGTATTTACAGCAAAGTGCAATGAGCAAACATACATGCAAATGGAACAAAAAAGGTGTGTGTGTGTCAAAGATATTGGAATATAGCTTGAACCATGTTTTATCAGTCCAAAGCAATGTCTCCCCTGCAATTTTATCACACTTGTTCATTCGTACAGTCCAAAGAAATGCAGCCACAGTCATTTAGATTAGCTCCAATATCATTTTTCTCTTTTCCTTCTTACCAGATTGAAGAACTCTTATTTTAATAGCCCTATTTTAAAATCAAACACAGACCCATCCAAATCTTATATACACCTCAATGTCAAAGTATTCAGGGTCAATTACGCACCTTCTTATGTATGTTAAAGATCAATTAGATGGTTAAAATATGTAAGCAAAATAATTTCTAATGAATTCCCATTTAGTAGCACCTAAGATTAACTATCATAAAAGTATCTAACAATTATTTTGTAAGAAGATGACATAATCAAACTAATTAAAATAAGATGAGTGACTTACTAATTTGTAACAATGTAGAGTTTCCCTTTTTTCCCGGTTCGCACAAGCTTTCCATATCACCGATTCCATATAAACAACCAACCACATCTACAGATGAGGAAGACGTTTTGCTAAAAATGAGGTAGTCAATTAAAATTTTTCGTGAAACACACTATATATAAATATCGACTTGATAAAACACTATTATTTTATATATATAAGAAGAATTAGGATATGAAAGGCCACAAAAATCAATTAAGATTAATACAAATTAAAAACATGACAATTACAAATCATGAAGATCAAAACAGAAACCTTACATCAAAACATAATACATACCTTATGAAACTTATGAAGTTGGGAAGGAGAAGATTGGCTACTTACTTATGAAGTTGGGAGGGAGAAGATAGCCATTTGTGCTGTATTTAGCTGAAAATAACGACCCAAATTCTTGAAATTGCTCACCAACGGGTGCAGAAAAGAATGAGCCAATTCTCTTGCTAATTCTTGGAGTTGAGTATGAGCTAGAGATGGAGATCGAATTTGGGCGATAAACAGAAGGTGTTAATATGGAGATAGATTTAGGAAGATTTAGAAACGATTTGAAAACGGAACGAACCATATGGATTCTTAAAATTAGCGTTGGTAATCAAACCTTCTGAGGAGGATGAGAACATAAAAGGAGGATTTGGCCTGCATTCTTAAACTATGCCCAAGGATGATATTGTTGCCGTTTGCCTTCTGTAATGTATTAAATTGGATGATTAAGAAGATGTTAGTGGGGGCTAGTTAATTAATTATTGCTATTTAGTGTGATCTTTTAAATGAGGGGTTACTTTTATTTTAGATAAAACACAGATTTTTATTTAATTAAAAAGATAAAATAAGAATTTTCAAATGGTGGCCATTGGGGGCTACCACATCAGCGGTTTTGGATTCACATTTATATATATATATATAGATTTTTGTTCAATTTAATTTACTCACATGTATACCAATTAAATAAAAATATTATAGAAATTCTACTATTTACTATTTAATTAATTATTTATTTAATAACATTTGAATTTAGCATAAGGGTAAAATTGTGATTCAACTTTTCTACTTTGAGCTTCCCACTTATAATAATTTGATGATATGATATGATGTTGATTTTTCTGAATGCCTGAGATTGATTGGTCTGAAACGGCCAATTCTCACCAAGACAAACTTCTTATTTCTTTTTTAGGATTGGGATTATGAAAAATGAATTCATGATTAGTACAGTTGTTTATTTGAATATCATGGTAAAATCAACACTATAATGTTTATGCAATTCATTTCTGTGCATAATCTATCCATAAATTAGATAATATGTCAATGTGTATAAATTATGATACACATAATGTATGTACATTGTGAACAAGCAAAAGCTATTCTGGGAGATTGAAATGCTTTACATGAATATAGATAACTACAAGATCAATTTCTCTTGCCGTTAACCATGAGAGACTGAAATGGTACTCTCTTAATTTCAATGAAGGTTGAATATTCCTTGCTAATTGGTTGTTTCCATGGTTCACCGTCCATCTGCATATAAGCTTCATCCCACTCTCCTGCACGCAACTCAAATCGAATTGCTGAAGCCTACAAAGTAGCAAAACAAGTGTTCATTAAGAACAAATTTCCACCTAGGAATAACTAGAACAATCTCATCAAGAACAAATGTGATCCCAACAAAACGATGAGAAACTCATATGACATTCTGCAAGAGAGAGAGAGACAACAAATCCACACATGTTACCTATCGATTTTTACAGAAAGCCAACTGTTTAAACAGCGTTGAAATTCAGATAAATGAGATGGCCAAGTAAGAGTTTATCTTGTCCAGAAAAGGTTTTGGTTCTAAAATAGTTTTTGCTTAATTCAATGAGACGTAAGTAATTACCATCTGTTTTGGATGTGTTCTAGTGAATGTACTTCCTCCAAGTTCATATAATATAGAACCAGATATGCTCTCTCAATTTACCATATCCCCTCTCTTTCAACTCTATTATCTCTTTGGGAGGGACTCGCGTTAGGATGTATTAACAATTTATTGTCCAAAATGAGGACAACTGGTTTATCAACCCTAATAAAAACGAGAGCCTCATACAGATGCCCGAATGACCATTATCAGGTGTATGTAGATATCCTTGCGTGATGCAAGGGCCTTACCTTAGACAGACGATGGAGAAACTTAGCTGGAGTTAGTACAGCAACAGGAATTTCCAGTGATAGTAGATATAACCCTTCCTCGCTTTGTTTTTTTCGTTGGAAAATTTATGAGGCAATGCATGTAATGATTATCATGATCAAAATGTAATAGGGAGGACACATAATAAGGGTTAACACGTACACATCTAAATTTATTGCCTCTAAGCTGCACTAATTCTTATTTACCAGATTTGATAAATACCTGGGCAATGTGTTTTGCAGAAATGAGCTCAACCATAACCATAGAGGCATGCCATCCTTGTTTCAGGCCAAAAATTTCAATGCAACCATCATCTGCATGAGCTTCCACAAAACCCCTCTACATTTCATAGGAAAAAACAAACTCATTGTTACTTTTGATGATGTGAAGTGGCTGCAACTTCCTACCGTTATCTTGAAGTTTATTATGACCACATTCTAGGAACTGAGAAAGTTTGAAAACTGAGAATATGTGATAAACTGCACAAACACATCAATTAATCTTTGAAAGGTTTAAAAATTACAAGTTGCAAGAACTTTGGGAAAAAATACCACGAGACTTTGGGTTTTTTGCTCAAATCATGTATTGCTAGTAGAGGAAACACACAATATGCAGAACCTAAAACTTGAAGTGACTAGAAGCTCAATCATTTTCTCTGATTACAGACTATAAAATAAGTGTTGTACTAAAAACATTAAGTTGTCAAGAAGCTGAAAACATTTTTTCTGAATATGGACCAAATTTAGAAATTTTGCAAACTGAAAATTTTGTACAAAGATATTTGTCTGACAGCCTAAGCAGAACAGCTAATACATTCTATTTAAACTATTCAGCAATTTCCAACTAAATAACCCTAGTTTATCGTTGGTTTCAGAAATGACTAATTTACTTTGTAGAATTCAGGAAGTAATCATTAATTTATACACTGAAGTCCTACACAGCTAACACAAAAGAATACCTTCTCCAAGTACTCTGGCTTCAAACGTCCCCATGGATTCCTTCCACCGCCATAGCTAGGGAGATTAAGAGTGACTATTGACCGAACACTACAAAAAGATAAAACAGGAAAATGATTGCACAAATTAAAAAAAAAAAAAACATGTAACATCCGGTGCATTAGCATTGTAGTTCATATTACAGAACAATATAATTGACTACTTGACAAATAACTAAAACAAAACAATATACTCGGTGTAATATCACAAGAAGGGTTTGGGGAGGGTGGGGGTGGCGTGCATGTAGTCTCGCCCTACCTTGTGAAGGTAGAGAAACTGTTTCAAATGGACCCTCGGCTCAAGTAAAGCATTTTAAAGAGACAAGTGTGAAGCAAATACAGTAGCAAGGAAGTCAAGCTGAAAACAATAAAAAAGATGACAAAAATAACAACAAATAATACCATAATTGAAGCAAATGAAATACCATGTAACATTAACATCGACGAATAAGCTAGTAAGATAGTAACAATAACAATACGGGGAAGGGAACTATTCAATGATTGACTTCCTATTAACCTTCAACTCTAATCCTCGACTTTCATATCTTCCTATCAAGGTTCATGTCCTCAACAAGTTGCAGGTATTTCATGTTCTGTCTAATCGCATCTTCCTTGACTTCTTCGACCTACCTCTACCTATTCTAATAACCACTAGCCAACCTCTCACACCTCCTCAATAGAGCATATGTGTATCTTCTCTTCACATGCCCAAACAATCTCAGTTTCTTCTCCCTCATCTTGTCCACTACGGAAGTCATTCCCACTTTATCCCGGATAACTTTGTTCCTAATCCAATCTCTCTTCATATATCCACACATTCATCTCAACATCATTTCAGCTACTCTAATCTTTTGGACATGCGAGTTTTTACCAGCCAACACTCTGTCTCAACATCATTTCAGCTACTCTCATATAAGTCCTTCTTCTCCCTATATTGATCCATCAATCTCCTAATGATATGTATGACTTCAGTAGTCAAACGCCCGGATGAATACAAATTTGTTCTCCGTGATAGACACACCCCTACTCATCCTCATCTCCAGCACCCTTTCCCAAAATTTTATATTGTGGCTTAGCAGGTTGATACTCATATAGTTGTCAAATAACAAGAACAACGAAACACATATAATTGTTAGTTATCCAAGAGATTCTGCATTACATGACAAACATAAATTACAACACTCAAATAAATATTCCAGGACAAAAATCAACCTTGAAGGAACAGAGATTTTCTCCCATTTTGAGCTGTTGACCTTCTTAACATACAGTCGCAGAATATTATTCAATCCCCTGCCATCAATAAAATCAAGCACACAATCTTAAAAAAAAATATCAGAGTTGAAAAGCATGATTGGGTACAACTTTATCCAAGTTTATGTGTTGGAAGGAGTAGGAGGGGACATAAATTATACATTATTCTTTCAACAGATTATGCATAACCATACATGATGATAAATACTGCCAGACTAATGCTGAGTTATCAGTATACAGAGGTGAATACATGGCAAACAATTTTCAAGTTAATTGATTTAATACTACAATCATAGAGTATCAGTCACACCTTTTATTTTCAAGCCTAAGAATATCCGCTGTCCTGCACACAAGGGCATACATACTGCGCATACTAGCTTTGGAAAGCAATATATGATATATTGGACAAGAGAGGATGAAACACTGACATAATTAACATAAGAAGGTACATACGAAACATCTTTTGATAAAGCATGTGGCAACTACCAGAGTGTGATGAATTAAAAGGCATCATGGATCAATGGGTGTTGAGGGAGTCATTCTTACCTCAAACAAGGGTCACTGCTACATGGTGTAAAGAACCAGCCTTGCGTGCAACTATATCCTGAGTAAATCAACTGTAATAAATGCTTTGTCAATAACTAGAACTTATGTCTGAAGAAACTAAAGTAGCACTTTCGTAAAGTTAAAATATCAGCTAGAAACATGAAATGTAAAAAAAAAAAAAATATATATATATATATATATATATATGTAGGTTCAAAGTAACAAACACAAAGGGAAAGTAACTAAAATACATCCTAGGATGGCAATACACTTCATTAAAGGAGCAGTAAAACAGCTAACAATCACTATCCACGCAAAGAGATATCTCAAATAAGTTCATGACACATGATTGCATGAATAGAAACAGGGCCATACAACAAGACTGTTATGGAAGTTTTAGAAGTTACTTAAATACACGTGCTCCTTATTTTAAGAGACGCCGAAAAGTTTGAACTTCCTATTAAAAGTAACCCAAGCACAGGAAACCAGTAGTGGTCTTAGAGATCCAAAACAGATTCTTCTCATTTTTAATAGGTTTTAAGTGTATCTTGAAGGATTTATATGTGAAAAGATGTGGCATTTGGGCAAACTTAACCCCAAAATCTAGCTTATGAGGGAGAATTTCCCAAGTCCCCATTCCTCAACCGATGTGAGACTCTATAACCCACTCTAACACCCACACCCCTCCCCTTCACGCCCAAGTGGAGTGTGGACCGACAGCCCAAACTGGAAACAGACTTGGCTCTGATACCATGAAAATATATGGAGCACATAGGTCTTACTCAACTAGCTTATGAGGGAAGATAGCCCAAGTCCATATAAGCAGACCACTAGTCCATCACCAACTAATGTGGGACTCTAACCCACTCTAAAAATATGCAACAATGCAACCACAATTTTAATTATTCAACAAGGATTCGTGAAGATAATATAAGAGTCCGGTTTGCATATAATCAGTTCTTTAATAAAGAAATGTAGCAGCGCCATTTGGCAACATGAGGTTGTTAGTTCTAACAAAAAAAAAATAGAATGTCTTCAATGCTTTCCTTATGATATGTGTTGTTGCCCACATTTCTTCATTTGACAAGCATATACACTTTCTCAAATCAATTGAGTGATAGGAAGAGAAAAAAGAAAGATCAAGAGATCCCTTAATAAGTACTTCAAAAAATTTAACGATCAAGGAACAAGAAGCATCAACCTTGTTTGATATGGGACCTTGTGCAAGGTATGGTTTTTCATTCCGTAAATGATGGAAGCCATAAGCTACCTGTGCATCCATTCCTGCATATAAAGTTATAGATACAAGTTATCGAACACAAACTTTAAATCTTGTGGACCAAATGGGGGGAGGGAGGGAAAATGATTGTAACAACCGAATGAACTATTCTGATTCACAAAGAGATGTTTTTATCCTTCACTAACAAACTTATATGAAAAAATTTTAGAGGGATCAGTAATGAAGGCAAAAGAAGATGGAACTCAATTCCACCCGCAATTTGGTGGACCGCGTGGACAAAAAGAATACAGAATTCGAAGGCAAAATGTTATTAGCCTTAAACATAGGTATATCTTTTCGGTGCAGACTGGTAATTGTACATGATGTAAATGCTACTCTACATCAAATTGTTGATCCGATTTATCTGTGTAATCTTCTCCAGCAAAGATTAGGCTAGTTTATCATCAATAGAATGTCACTGTAATCCTTTTTTTGATAAGGTAGGGGTTAGAATCTTACCTTGTTAAAAAAGCAAAAACAAAAGACAGTTTTGCTGATTAGAAGAAGAGAGTTCAGACAAGTTGTACTTGGATTAAAAAAAATAAAAAGAGATCTCTTATAGTTAGTTTGACCATAAGAGAAGCCTCAACCTTTACGAATCTAAGCAAATTGCAAATATAAGAGAGGTGCTAACATAGTATTTATTCTGGCAAGCTTTTACTCTTTAGCAAACAAAACCAGCATCTATACATAAAATAATTTCTCACCTGCATGTAAGTAAGTGCAATAGAAAAAGTTCGAAAAAGATCTCATAAGAGGGTCTAGACATTGAATTACTGAGAGGAAGGAGAGTACAATCAAAAGGGATTATGGAAAGTAGAGATGAGTAAGCAGGTTGCTATGAAACATTATGGACTAAGTTTATGAATTAAGATTTCGAAAGTTCACATTAATGCTAGTGATGTAAACTATATACAAAGATTTTCCAAGATAGAAGTACACAATTTATTAGATCTTACGCTCTCTTACAATCTAAGTGAACCCTAATGTGAAATGAGTCTTGACGTTTAATTACTTCTATGATCTATTAATCGTCATACCTATGCTAAAGTAATTGTAGTATACTCCTTGATAGTTGGACAATTTCTTGGGCAACTCGCTATCAATTTCCAGTTCCTGCACAACAAAATCACAGAAAAAAAATCAGTAAAACAGAAAACAAACATTACATATGCTTATCATAAATCATATTATGGAAAAAGTAAAAGCGTAATTTAAAAAGAAATTCATTACAGCAGTTCCTTGGCTAAATGACCATTTGGCAAGCGCATTTTATTGAAGATAAAGATGAAATAATAATAAAGAAAACCGTTGGAGTATCAGCAAACAAATAAAACCCTCGATGAGCTCAATGGAGGAAAGATAAGTAATCACCCACAAAATAGTATAACACTATGTATTCCAGTTGAGGTCTAACGCCAAGGTAATTAGAAAGCAAAAGTAATTAGACATGTCCATATATCAGTTAACAAATTTGTAAAAATAAATGTAGAATGACCTGATCAAGAGATGCATCCTCAGTAGATTTCAGAGAATGAGGTGTTTCCAGTTTATCCCCAGCTGGCATTGATATTAGAAGATTCCAACTGCAAATGAAAGCTATAGTTTCATGAAGTAGCTCGGAGTATAAACAAGCCACAAATTATTGAGATAGAAATTGAAGAAGAAAGAGAAATGAAATATATTCTTCCTAAAGGTAATATTTTCTGCCTATCATTATGTTTGCTAAAAGCAAATGTTCATCAGGAGCATATTGGACATCCTACTGTCATTTTGATGTAGAAATTTTACCTCCACGCCGAAAAGTTAAAAAAAATAAACAGTCAAGTAATAACACAAAGAAAAGGAATCCATTCTTGTGCACCAAGGAGCAAATATAAGGCAAATAGTAGGGCTTCAATAAATTTGGTCGCTAGTTTTAGATTAACAATCTTTTTTAGTAGAGATTCAAAAAGAAAATCATACTTCAATCCAAAACATCGCTCAGCAATTCAATTGAACATCTTGTAAGTTAAGCAATATCATCATCATGAAACTTGAAAATATGTTTATCAAGAACCATGCATAAAGGCATCACCTATCCAGACGGTTAATTGGACCTGTTGCAACTCTATCAAGAATACTTTTTGTGGCTGACTTCCAGTTAAAAGGAAATGAGCCCCCCTGAAAAGTAGATTTTAGGGAAGTTCATAAAGGCTAGATAGAACAAGAATGGAAAAATTGATGCACATAGAAGCTTACCCATCCAAAACTCCTGGATAAGTCATTTCCTGTGCCAAGTGGGATTATTCCTGTTGGTGGAACTGGTTCTCGGCCCTGTTTCTTAAGATCTCCAAGGCAGCCAAGAATCCATCCAACGGTGCCATCACCTCCTGCTGCCTGCCAAACCAGATGGAGTAAATAAATCCTCAATTCCTATTTCCTTTTTGCAATAGTTTTCCGATAAATTCTATAATATCCCAGTGAAGTGCATTTGAAAATCTACTATTGAACTACTGAAAAGGGTCCAAATTACATGTAACATCAAATACATACCACGACTCTTATCCTTTCACGAGTCACTTTTGCACAACTGTCACCAAGAGCAGCAAACTTCTCCAGGCAACTCAATCCATATTGAACAAACTCATGAGGATTCACATCTGAAAGGTCAAAAACCTGGCACAGTTTGAAGTAAAGACACAGAAAAGAGAGAAAATCAATGACATTTGACACGGTATTAAAAAACAACATAGATTTTACACCATATGGTTATCAATCTGGATGTTGTTATATAATATATACACAACCAAATTATACCAACCCATTATTTTCCCTCATGCTAAGCAATATCAGAACAGAAAAGCGCCAATAAAAAAACCAGAAGGCTTAAAAATTTAATCCATAAGCAATCAAAGCCTAGACAAATTATATTCAGAAATAAAGATCATATTGTTCAGAATATCAATATCTAAACTATGCCCAACTGCACTAACTTCCAGTGATACATAAGATTTCATTGTGTGCCATCTAACTGGTAAGTGACAAATGGCAGATAGAGAAGACAATCAATCGATGGCGGAGCTAGAATTTTTAATAAGGGGGTTCAAAATCTAAAGAACTGAACACACGAACTAATTGAACGGAGTTTGATATCTACTGTGTATACATAAAAAACAATTTTAACCATATATAAATAATAATATTTTCCGTCATCAGGGTTCGGGTGAACAAAAGAGGACTGGCTCCGCCCCTGTAGTCAATCCCCAGTTCCTTTTATCTTAATTTGCCACTTTGCCATTTCATTATGTTGTGGATTGCTCACTTCTCCAAGACAACTGCATAGAATGTGTCTGGATGGATATTGGTAGTTTGCTTTTTCTAATTTTGTTCAGCCATATGCTGAACAGCTTATGTCAACTTGTTATATCTTTCTGTTGCTAATACTGAACTTAATATATAATGATTGAAATATATGATTTGCGAAGCAACATAACACGAACTACTAACAAACTAATTCTTATAAGTTGTGAAACAATCAAATGTAACTAAAAACTCCTGATTTTCAACGTTGTAGATGTAGCTGACTTTATAAAAAACAAATTTTACAAACAAAAAAATGTCTTCTTTCTTAATTGCTCAATTTAGTTTGT
Source organism: Solanum lycopersicum (assembly GCF_036512215.1). Lineage (NCBI taxonomy): Eukaryota > Viridiplantae > Streptophyta > Magnoliopsida > Solanales > Solanaceae > Solanum > Solanum lycopersicum. The sequence continues at coordinate 3,255,490 of NC_090805.1, forward strand.
ACTTGACAGCATAGCCATGTCAAATTTACTCATTAAAACTTAAAGCCTGACTCGATAATTCAAGCATACATCATATCTGCAATAAAAAATTAAACAGGCACTAAAAATTCATAGCTTACACACAACTTATAAGAATTATTATAAAAAGCATAGTACACGTACACCCCATGTCCCAATCAAATAGTGCCACAGTCAATTCCCAAAAATTTTTAAAATCAAAAAATGGAGAGAAAAATAAATGAAAGATTTAAAAAAAAAAGAAAAAAGAAAAATGCATCACTTATGTAGCTTTAGTAAGAATGGTAAAAACTCTCTAAATTAATATAAGAGGGGATTGTCGAGATATTATTATTTTGTAGAGACATTATTTTTAGCAGGAAAAAATTATTTAGGATGAAATCTCAAAGAATTAAAAAGAACACACATGTGAAAACTTGAAGTCATAATTATTACAATAATAACTTAATAGATGGGTGAAAATTATATATGTTCAGAAGTCCAGAATTTTAAAAGAATTGTGGATTATCATTACAAAAACAATATTGACGATGAAGTTAAAATGATACAGCACCTTCAAAAACAAATTTAACTATATTTAAATTTTATAGGATCATATTTTATTATATTATCTACATATTCATACTTTTAAAAAATTATTAATTTATTATAATATTAATGAAAACATATATTTATATTTTTAAAAATATATTATTTTAATATCTTATCGAAATAAGTAATTTTTTTTTATTGCCTTAAGTAGGAACAAGAGGAAATTATCATTTTAAAAGAGATTATTAATATATGGAGTTATTAGTTTAGAGATTTTTTACTTTTACTGTATGCATAAATTAGTATGTAAATTCTTCAGAGAAAAAAAAAATGACCTGTTCTTCACCCATGAGTTCCTGTAGCCTAGCTTTAAGCTGTGGACCATGTCTTCCACCACTTTTAGAATTAATAAAGACGATAATCGGCTCTTCCGCTGGCTGAGGAATCTCGGCGCCGGCGGCATAAGCCGTATCGAGATGCCGTCTTACTGTATCGACATCCTTATTCTGTATAGCCTCCCTTATGGCCAGCCTTAAATATTCCGGCATAGTAATTCTCCTCCGTAGATCCTCTTTGGAAATCCTAACTCCGGCGAAAGTAAAACCTTTAATTGACTCTACCACCGACGATCTCCCTGATGCCGTTCTCCGACTTGCTGTCGAATCCATCTTTGCGAATCGAAAATAGAGTATAGAAAAAGACAGAGAGTGGTGAGTTATGAGAACAAGTTGTTAAAGTTGAGAAGTATAAGTAAAAGAAGCGCTAAAGGAGAAAATAGCATAGAGCCGAGGGAATTTGTTTGACTTTCAAAAAGTGGTTTCTACTCTTACACATTTGCCCCTAAACACCCACTCAAATTACCGCCTCTTCGAGTGACGACGTTTCTTTTTCTTAAACCAAAGAAAAATATATACGATGTTGCAGTGAAATATATGTTTAAGTTCTCATCAAGGGCTTCTTTGGTCATAAATTTCGTAAAAAATATTTGAGAAAAATTTGGTAAATAATATTTATCTATATAATTTATTATTATTTGGTAAATATTTCAAATTTTCATATACTAGTTTTTTCTAGTATTTGAGTCAAATCTCATTATTTGAAATTTTATTTCAAACTCAAAAATACTCTTTATAATAGTTGTTCGTGTTGTATCACATAATTTGTACGTGAACATCAAATTAGTAATGAAAAATTCAGTGAATATTAAATGATGATATGATTGTTGATGAAAATGATGAAAAATTGATTTTAAAGTAACAAGATCATGTATTTTGTCTACTTCACGGTGTATGGAATGATGTCTATTATATTCATTCCAAACTACCACATTGCTCTAGTGTCATGGCTATTATTATTGTTACAACGAACATTCAATTAAATTGTAATACAAACTTAGTTAGTTTTGATAATTTTTAAAATTTGTGGGTATAAATCATGTTTTTCTAAAAAGATGAAATATATTTTTCAAATACTATTGTCAAACACATAATAAAATTTCGCCCATATTTTTACTCAAGTAATATTTGCCAAGAATATTTAAAAATCTATGATCAAATGCCAGCTTAAAGCGTTCTTATCTTGTGATTTTTATATTTTTATTAGAGTTTAAAATTATGTCACGTGACATATAAAAAATGTATATATTATATTACTTTTTCTTCGAATCGAATCGATGGATAAAGTCATAGGTAGTGTTTCTAGATGGCACCGAGGCGGACGCGGCCGACTAGTAAAATATTGGGTCCACGCGGAAGGAGTCCAATCGCATCCGTACAACTGAAAAAACGGACCAATGTGGTCATAGTTGGACTGCTGATACCATTATAATATTATTTGTGTGTCAGTTCTTTCACTAACTTTTTCACATTATTGTAATATTATTACACTCTGTATAAATCAATAGAACAGACAGTATATGAATTATTTTTTAGATTTTGTATCAGTATGGGAGTGGTATTAAAATTTCAACTAAATAACAAACGTGCCTAAAAAAAAACTCCATAAATCAAATTAATGACAAACACAAATTATTATTTCTCCGTTAGTTCCAACGCTAAAACTATAATACCAAGTCCATAAATAACACGATAGTTTGATAAAAAAATTATCGATCATTATAACTATAACAATATAATAATAATAATAATAATAATAATATATATATATATATATATATATATATTAGTTTTTTAAATAGTGTACGTACGGAATACACATTAAAGGTGGTATACTATAGCCGTAGCGCTCATTTAGGGTAATTGTTTCAATAAATTTTTTTTATATCTAAAACTTAAATTTAAGATTCTTAATTAAAAATCTAGGCATAATGAATAGAGTCGTCAATATGGGTCAGGCCTGTTGGCCCGGCCTGGCCTAACTCGAAATTTAATAGTATTGGACTACAATTTTTGGAGCTCATTTGGAAAAAGAGCTTTTTAGCCCGGTCTCAATAAGCCTGCTGACTTATAGGGCTTGAGACGCTAGGGCCGGCCCGTGTGTCAATAAAAAATAATTAAAAATATAATATAATATTAAAATTTAAAATTAAAGAGAGTCCAAACTCAAAATAATTAGATTAATATTTCTATTAAGATATTTATACTTTTACTTGAAAGAAAAAATAATAAGTATTATAAAAATAAATTTAATGTGAATTTGATTAAAAAGTAGTAACATTAACATCATATAATATTGTCTTGTTGATAGTTATGATAATATTTTAAAATTATAATTTATAATTTAATTTAATAATTCTAAAAATAATATAATTTTTTTAAAAAGTGGGTTGGCCCGGCAAGCCTGTAGCCCACGTACTTGTAAATTGACCGGTCGTTTTCTGACCACGCCAAAAATGGGCTAGCCTGACCTAATCCGTAAAATGTCGAAGCCTGTATGAAATAGCCCGGATAGAGTGAGATAACCCATATTGACAGCTCTAATAATGAAACAGTATCTCTATTATGGTATATATTTTACCTATAAAACTGTAGTGTAGTGAAAAAAACATACATAATTATAACAGTTACTCTTCATCCTTGAACCGACTACCACCTATTGGCTTCAAAATATCTTTTTCATCCACCTATTCGCTCCAAAATACTCTTGTCATCCATCTTTGGGTTCAAAATTGACCACTTTTTTAATTGTTTTAAAATTAAACTCTTCAAATATTTTTTAAAATACTTGTCGTTTAACTATTGATTATAATTTTAATTATTAATATAATTTATAAATCAACTCACTACCCACTCATTACTAACTAAACCTCACCCAATTAATAATTCAATTATAATATCAAAATCGTCATAAACACTACTAAAACACGATGAAATCATAGATTACTGAAAATGACATTTGAAATTATTCGAGTCCGAATCAAAACCCCAATTAAATTTAGGTTGAACCGCTTATTTAGGAGGACACTTTCTTTCAAAATTGACTTAGAAATGTATGATTAAATGTAAAGAAGTAATACATTCCGAATTAATTCATGCACTTTTTTTAAAATATAATTTTATAAATATTTATGATTTTTTTTAAAACCTTTAGTATATTATTTTGGAAAAAAATTATCTATGAAGTAACATCACATAATTGAGACGTAAGAATAATTAAGATGAACATAGTCAGACTTTTAAGTTTATCGATGATTTTTATTTAGCCACTTGAATGTATGATAATTTACTTCTATAATTTTTAAAAGCACTCAATTTGCAGTAGCTTGCATCAATAATGTGACAAGTTCATTAATTTAAAGGGATTTAATTAGTAATGGGTGAGAAGTGGATTGATTTATAAATTATACTAATAAGTTAAAGTATAACAAATAGTTGAGCGCCACGTATTTTAAAAAATATTTAAATATAAACCGTTAAATAAATGGTCAATTTTAAACCAAAAGGTGGATGACAGAGGTATTTTGGACCCAATAGGTGATTGTGAAGGATATTTTGGAATCAATAGGTGGATGGAGGGTAATTTTGTACCATTTCCAATACTTTGAGGTATTTAGATCCTTTTCCGAATAATATATATATATATATATATATATATATATATATATATATATATATATGTATGTATAATTTTCACTCAACTTTAATTTGAGAAGCCCAATCCCTCTCAATAATTAGGACTTGTTTGGTTGCTTGAAAAATGCTTCGTTTTTTTTTTTTTTGTTAAAAACTTGTCATTATATGTATGGCACTATCCAGCAGCGCATCAAATAAAGCATTGAATAATTGAACTACCAACAGCTAGATCTGATACAATATATGTATACGTATAAGGAGAGTTTATTCGTAGATATAATTTTTCAAATTAATATTATTTAATTTATTTTTTTAAGAAAATTAAATAATATTAATTTGAAAATTAACAGAGTTTTATTATTTTTTCATATTATTCTAAGAATTCGTTTGGTATGCAGATTAAATTATTATGGAAGGTAATGGATAAAACAATCCCAAGTAGGATGAGATAAAGTTGAATATCTCGAGGTTAACGCATGGATAAAATTTATATCGCTTGTTTTTCATTGACGGTATAAATATATTATGTGATTATTATTTATAGACAAATTTATTCACTTTGGGAATAGATAAAATAATCTCAAATTGAATGATATGATAGGATATTTTATGAATTTATGTTCAATCTTGAGATATTTCATATTATTTCACGTATCAAATGGTCTCTTAATGCTAAATAATGTGACTACTCCCTCCTCCAACAATAATTCTTTAATTTTATAAAATGTATTAGAGATTGAACAATATTTAATAATAAGGATAAAATAAATAAAAATAAATAAATTATCTCTTGATTTTCTAAATTGAATAATTATTTTTTTAAAGTTCCAAGACATTTTAATAAAGTTATCCCCTCGAAAAAATTATTTTTTTGATAAAGTTATCCCCTCGAAAAAATTATTTTTTTGTAATTAAAATATTAAATATATATATCGGATACGCATTAAGGTCAGTAGTCGAATGAGTGGACTTATAAACTCAAGTTTTTTTTTTTTTAAAAAAAAATTGAGTATAGGGGAAAAAAGGGTAACTTTTACATATAGCAAATAAAAAATTCATATTTGTATGCTATAACAAAGTTTGCATAATTGCGCTTCATAGCAAACACAGAAACTGTATAATTTGCTATACATATACAGTTGAAGCAAATTGTATAAAATGAAGTGTATAAAACAAGAAAGAGAAAGACATTTGGGCAGAGAACTGTATAAATATGAAGTGTATAACGAATTGTATTATTATAAGTGTATAGAACGATTATGTACAATTTGAATTTGTATGAAATGAGAAAGAGAGAAAGACAAAAGAGACTTGACAAAGAATATACAATTGAATCAAATTGTATAAAACGAGAAAGAGAGAAATTAGATACAATTTGAAAATTGTACAAAAAGAGAAAGAGAGAAAAGCAAAAGAAACTGGGCAGGGGAGTATTTTTATTGTATAATTATAAGTGTATAGGACGAAAATATATGTACTTGCATGTGTATTTACAATTTTCTCACGCTTTATACATAATTTATACATTTTGCTTCTGTTTGTATAAGTGAGAAAGACGAGGGTGACGAGCGAGATCTGGAAGATGGGAGAGAAGGGAACAAAAATATATGTATTTATACAATTCTCTCTGTTTTATACGATTAGAAACAATTTTTATACACTTGTGTTTGTATAAAAAGTGACGAAGCGAGCGAGAGATTGAAGGAGAGTGGCGAGCGAGATATTTGGGAGAGAGGCGCCTGACAATTTTTTTGCAAACGTTTGCTATGGAGCACAACTAAATCAAACTCTAGCTACTCCATTTATTTTAGGTTATTAGTTTGCTATTATATATAGTTTTTCCAAAAAAGAAATAGGAACATGATTATAATACGGAGTTACAAATTTAATTCTTTAAAAAAATTTTAAATTATATTAATATTAAAAATTAATAGTTTAATTTAATATCTAATCAAATACTCACCTAAATTGGGAGGAATAAATAAATGAAGCAATTAATAAGCATCATAGAGGTCACCTGTCTATTTATTATTGACTTAAAGGTCCACATTAACTACGTACCCTATCTCTTTATTTATGTAGAACCACTTATTGTTTTCTTTCTTCCCCACACACCAACACATCCCTCCTTTTAGCTTGTGCTATCATAAATATATAATTCCACTAGCACTAGCAGTTGGAGAATTAAAAGTACGTATCTCAACATTTATTAGTTTTGTAACTTTTATATGAAACCATAAGATTCACACGTATGTATCATAAAAAATTGTTCATACATTTTTCTTTTACACATTACATGTTATTAGTCTGTCTTTAATATAACACAGTTCACACTCTCGATTTGTCTGTTGCAGTTAGATTATTAAGTATCAAATTCGATTGAAATGTCTTTCAAGAAGCAATTGACTATGCTATGACGATGTTAATGCTGTATCCTACGTCTTTATTTTGTGGCTCTCCCAAATGGATCGAGTAGCTGCCCTTATGCTGTATACCAACAATGTGATGAGCATCAATGTTTTCACATGCTTAATTGAACAAAGTTGCTACATTGGCAAGGCATTACAAATACAGCAAAGACATGACAAAATTTGAAATGAATACAGTATAAGTATTATTAACAAGAAGTAGTAGAACTAGGTAGAACGCGTGTGGAGAGCCACCAAAGAGGAATAAAAGCCATCCTTGATGTTGATAAGAGTATCGTGTTTCCCTTTCTCCACGATAACTCCATTTTTAAAAACAGCAATCACATCTGCTCCTTTGATGGTAGATAATCTATGTGCTACAACCACGGTTGTACGATTTACCACCACCCTGTCAAGTGCATCTTGAACTATTCGCTCTGATTCTGCATCCAATGCACTTGTAGCCTCATCTAATAGTAGGATTTTTGGATTTTTCAATATGGCCCTCGCTATAGCCACTCGTTGCTTTTGCCCACCGGACAGCTGAGTTCCTCGCTCTCCCACTGTCGTATCATAACCCTATAATATTTGAAATATGTAAGCTGGCCTATCACTTCCGTTCACAATATATATGGAGGAATATGATATTCAAACCAACCTGTTGCAGACCACTGATGAACTTGTGGGCATTTGCTAGTTCTGCTGCTGCTAAAACTTCTGCTTCAATTGCATTTCCTTCCTTTCCATAGGCAATATTGGCTCGAATTGTGTCGTTGAACAACACTGGCTCTTGGCTTACAAGCCCCATTTGCTGCCTTAGCCATTTTACCTGGAATTTCTGAATCTCTATTCCGTCCAACGAAATCTGGCCTGAATCAGGATCATAAAACCTTTGCAGCAAAGATATTACAGTAGACTTTCCACATCCGCTCTCCCCAACTAAAGCAACCGTCTGAAATTTCAACTCACAACATAGTTAGCTAATGAATTAACAAAATCTTTACCCAAGATGGAATCAAACTGTCAATTCACCTGTCCACTGCGGATGGTTAAGCAAAGGTCTCTTAAAATTTGAACATCTGGCCTCGTTGGATACTTAAAGCTTACGTGCCTCAGCTCGATATCTCCCTTCACATTCTCCAGTGTCTTACCAGACTCATCACTTGGATCTACTTTTGATTTTCTGTCTAGAATAGCAAATATCGAAGCAGCTGCATTCTTGGCCTTGGTTGAATCTGGAGCCAATGAGCTTGACTGGGAAATTCCTATAGCTGCTGTTGACAGAGCAAAGAAAACCTGCCAGGTTGCAAGTACTCCGCATTAGCCTCATAACAGACATTAACTAAAATCCTGGAGAAAAAAAATGTAACCGGGGGTATTGTGCATACACGGTAAACGTCTGCAAAGGTGATTTTGCCATTCTGAACAAGAAGAGCTCCAGCATAAAAACTGGTTGCATATACACAAAACATCAAAGTATTTGATACACCAAAGCCCATTCCGCTAATCAAACCTTGCTTGATTCCTGCCTTCAATGGGCCTTCACACTTCCCTCTGTATGTTTCCATCACCTTCTCTTCTGCACAAAATGATGCAACAGTTCTTATACTTCCAACAGCATCATTCGCAACTTGACTTGCTTCCGCATACATTGTCTGTGAAAAGTATGATTAATCAGTAACATTATCACCGAAAGAGTTTATAATGGTAAGAGATAATAACCAAAAAGATAATTTATAGCTTATCTAACTTATTGATGTTTGAGAAAAACCATCAAGTTCAAGATACATAGGTTAGCTGATATAGTGAGGTAGCTTGGCCAATATAGCAACTTCATTCACTATTATGTAAGCTGAACAATAAGGACTCGAACATACCTTTGCATCTGCACTGAACCCTGTCATAAATTTCATTTGGAGATATCCACTTAATCCAATTAGAGGTATCATAACAAGAACGATAAGTGCCAACTGCCAACTTGCTTCAAAAGCAATAGCTAAACCTATAAGTGCTGTTGCACTATCTTGGACCATTTGAGCAAGTGCATCTCCTACTAAGCCACGGACTGCTGCTGCATCAGCAGAAAGCCTAGCGCCAATGATACCAGTGGAGTTCTCAGGTTCATCAAACCATCCTACCTCCATGTGGACCAACTTCTCAAAGCACAATGATCTAATTCTTCTTACCAACTTACAACCAGCTATACCGAAAAGGTACGACCTTGCAGGAAATGCAATTAAAGTTACAGCTGCAAGAAGTACAAACATTTCAGCCCAAAACCTCGAGTCCTTCCTAAGTTCTTCTGGTGGCTTATAAAATATTTTGATCACGGTAGCTAATAAGATGCCGAAAATTGGAAGTATAGCACCATTAATAATTGCAGCCACTGTTCCAATAATGATCACAGGTGCCTCAGGCTTGTTGAGATAGGCTAAGCGACTGATGGGGACATTTAATGGCTTTCCAGATACTTCCTGGATACCTGTTTCTCTGTCTTCATTAGCTGTTTCAGATACACTAAGTCCATTAGGAAAAGAAAATGAGATGGAGAGTGAACGGCTGCTGCTATTTCCTACACCAGATGAACTCCGACTGACAGATCGTAATAGTGACATCCTTTTACTTGACTGTCTACCAGATTCCATAGACTTATGTAATCTGCCCCTCTCATCTAAGCCTGATTTTTCTGTTTCTTTGTTCACTTCTTGTAAGCGTATAAGCTGAGAGTACCCTCCCTCTGGATCCTTGAGTAGTTCGGAATGTGTGCCTGAACAGTCCACAGCAATGACGTTAAAGAGAATGTATGTGTCATCTTTCTTTTAAGAAATTTATTAAGACAGAAAATGAACTTGCAGTTGAAGTGTCCTTCAAAGACTTTAAGATTCAGAAAAAAAGCATTAGGTTCATAAGTGTCTCTAGTGATTGACACAACACACACAAATAATACTAATGACAAAGTTCACGGTTCTTGCTTGGATGTGTCTGAACTCAGACTTGATGAATTTGTCATTTAATATGCTAACCAGACTACTATAATATTCTGTATTAGTATATGATGTTGAACAGAACAATAGTAAAGTCAATATTGATGATTCTCCAAAGGTCAGAGAATAGCATATTTAACTAAGTCTGTGGTTCAATACCTTTTTCAACAACTTTTCCCCTATGGATGACTGCAATCATATCAGCATTCCTAACTGTGGTCAATCGATGTGCAACTATGACGGTTGTTCTGTTGATCATAATTCTATCCAATGCTTCTTGTACAACTCTCTCAGATTCTGCATCTAATGCACTTGTTGCTTCATCTAGCAGTAATATTCGTGGATCTTTTAAAATTGCTCTTGCAATGGCAATTCTTTGCTTTTGCCCACCAGAAAGTTGAGTTCCATGTTCTCCAACCATGGTGTCTAGACCCTGAATGAAGAGGATTTCATGTAAACGGTAAATCAAAAGTCAACTCAATTGTGGTTACAAAGAAAGCTGAAAGAAGCAGCAGAGACTTTTGAAAGATGACCAGACTAAGTTCAAAATAAAACCTGTGGGAGTTTATCTAAGAACTTTGCGGCATTTGCTAACTTAACTGCAGCTCTGATCTCTTCAGGAGTAGCATCGTACTTTCCATACACAATATTTTCCTTAATGCTTGCTGTGAAAAGCACAGGTTCTTGGCTCACAAGACCAATCTTTCCCCTGATCCACTTAAGCTGGAAGTCCTTGAGATTAATTCCATCAATCAGAACTTGACCAGATTGAGGATCATAAAATCTTTCTATTAGACTTATGACTGTTGACTTCCCACTTCCACTTTGCCCAACCAAAGCTGCAGTTGTGCCACTTGGTACAAATAATGAAAATCCACCAAATATTTTCTCATCAGGTCTGGCTGGGTAACTGAAGTACACATCATTCAATTCAATATTGCCACGAATGTCATTCAATATTTTTCCATTGGTATCATAAGCATCTATCTCCGGCTTTCTCTCAATGGTTTCGAACATCTTGAAAGCTGCTGCTTGACCTGCAGCGAATGCAGACATACACGGAGATGCCTGTCCTAGGGACCTGACATAGAAATGTTTAATCATAACGCATGAATTAAAGCTTAGAAAACCCCCCATCTTCAATTTACTATTGATGTATTGTTATATGTAGCTTTTAAGAAAGAAAAAGAACTTACATGGAAGCAGTTAACACAGCAACAATTATATTGATAACCTGACCACCTGTATATCCTTTTTCCAAGATGAGCCTTGCACCATACCAAATAGCCAAAGCATAGCTACAGTACATAAGAGCAAAAAGTGAGCCAAGACCTAATCCACTTGCCAGCCCTTCTTTTGCACCTGAATGATAAGCTTTGATTAAAGACTCGTTGTAGTCGGCTATAGCCTTCTTCTCCCCTGTAAATGATGCAACCTGAGGAGGAAACAAGATACATATCATACTTGTACTGATAAAGAAGAAGGTAAAACAAAGATAATTGCTTTACTTATGACATACTATTCTAATGGATCCAATTGTCTGTTCAACCACCCCTGCAGCCTTGGCATAAGCTTCTTGTCCACTCGACGCCATCCTTGATAACATGAGGGACATCACACCACCAGATATTATAAGTAGAGGAATGATCGATAACATAACAAACGTGAGAAGCCATCCTTGGGTAAATGCAATGGCAAACCCCCCGATGAATGTTGATATCAGCTGTACACATTTCCCTACCTACCACAGTTAAGGAAATAACATCAAGTAATAGAAAAAGCAATTTAAGGCAAACAGTACATTGCTTTTCAGCATGGATACCTTTTCACCCATCGCGTCTTGTATAAGTACAGTGTCACCAGACATCCTCCCAACCACCTCTCCTGTATTTGTTTCGTTATCATAGAAAGCAATATCTTGTTGTAAAATAGTTTTCAGATACAAACTCCTTATTCGAGAAGCTTGTCTTTCACCGGATATCATCCAACAAGCAACCTCTGTACAACATATTCATATTCATTTAAACATCAATCATGACTACCTATACTTAATAAAGACAGATTAATGCTCAAACTTACGAAGAAACGCAGCTACCCCACATGCCACAGCTAAGTAAACCATTTTCAAGGAGATCTACGTAGAAATTAGAGAGATTATGATGATTTTCAGTATTATCAAAAACGAAACAAGAAGCTTGAAAATGTTAATTACCTTAGAGACCAGTCGAAGCACATCTTTGTTATTTTGGTTTTGTCCAAAAGAATCAGTCAATTCTCCGAAAAGAACAGTCATGAAGGGGATTGACAATCCATTTCCAATAGCTCCAATAGTTCCAATGATCATCAAAACTATATCCGTTGAATCCGCAAAGGAAAAGAGCTTGTAAAAAGGAACTGTTTGTATTTGTTTGATCATGTTTGAATCCTGTTTGCCTCCTGCATTATCTTGTTCTTCTGATGAGGCTTCATTCAGCTTGTAAAAAGGAACTGTATTATTTTCATTCAAATCATTCCCTTCACCCATAGTTTTGTTTGTCACAAACACTAATTTAGACTAAGTTAGACATGAAAAAAGAATGAAATTTTAGTAATAACATTATATGTATTGAGCCTTGAGTAGAAAAATTATGAACAAACTATGTATGATAGTTGTGTTATTCAAGAAAAATAATAGATCAAACACAGAACGTGGGGGTGGGAGAATTTATTTTATTTTTTTTAATAAAAAAAACTATATACTAAGAAGGAATAATAAGAGTTATTGATGATATGTACGCACGTATAGTAGTACAATAGATTTGAAGATTTTAGACAACGTGGTGGGCAGAGAGAGCTAGAAAGAAATTCTCCATTACTTTGACCAAATTGCCCTTCAAAATAAATACTATAGAAAAAAAAACGGAAACTTAGATAAATCTCACTAGTTTAAGAGTTAGTTACTTAGATATAGTCTAATTTGCAATATTTTACGCATCTTATCAGACTTTGATGTGTTCAGATACGTCGAAATTGAAGTCAAAATTAGGTGTAATTATATTTGTTGTAGTACATTGTATTCAAGTGTCCGCATGTATTTGAGGTACATAACAAATCTTGTTCGTCAATCTCCTGTATCTCTAGTATCTCAGGTACATTCAAGTACGGTATCTAGTGTCGTTCGCAATGTATCAGGAATACATAACAGATCGACCTCACTCTCCTAGCGTGATTAGCAATGTATCAGGAATACATAACAAATCTTACTCACCTCAGGACCATCTCAGTCCCTACCCTCCCTATTTTAGTGAGTTTGGTAACAAAAATACATATATCTAAGTGTATCATCCTTAATATATGATGAAAAATTCTTAATTAGTGATAAAATACATAATATTTTTAAAATATAGATAATAGTAGGTGCTTGTGATGATAATGTAGTTTCTCCTAAAAGTAATATATATATATATATTTTTTTTTATTTCTTCATTTTTTTTAATTTTTTTTTTATAGAAAATCAAACTAACTCAATTTGATTAAGGCCATCATTCATGCCCAACCCAGTTGACCTCGGACTGATCGAGTTCAATCTTTTATGAACCAGATCGGTCCGGTTTAAATTTAACTAATTAAATATTTTTATTTTTGATGATATTTTTTTTATGAGGTACCTATTAAAGTCTGATTCAAAGATATTGTTGCTTGATAATTGCTAATATTAGTCAGATTGTTATCTGTTAGAAAATTAGCATTTATTATAAAATATTTAAAGTTGATGATGGTTAATATTAATTAGATAGGAAATTAGCACTTGCGATAAAATATTTAAAGTTGACCACGCAAAACAATAAAATATAATTATATAAAGTTAGTTGTATGCAAATATGAACTTCACATGGCCCAACCAACTTTTTGAATTTTGAAGATTTGTCCTTTGAATATTACAAAATAATAAGCTAAATATGGTATTTGTTTTCTTTTTTAGTTTCTTAATTTTTCATTACATGTTTCTTTTACTTGATTGATGAATAAAAAAGTAGGAAACTAAATTTAGATTGAAAAATACAAGTTCCTACTAGCTAGGGATGATGGAAGCACAACTTCACAATATTCAAACGTTGAGGACAAGTATGAACATAGCCAAACTAGACGATCCATTTGGGAAGCTGTCAAATTACAATTGGTTGAAGTAATGAGCATGTGCACGAAAGATGAAAACCATATGTACATGTATAAATAGAAGTTTCTATAACATAGTTCTGAGTAAACTGTTGATGAATTTAATTGCTACAACAAGTAATCGTGCGCGCAGGCTGCAAAACCAGTAAAACAAAATGAGAGACTGGAAGCAGCCAGGGAACTTAACAAACACAACACATGATGACATTGATTTGCTTCTCTCAAAATAACAAAAATAATAAGATACAAGTATTGAGAGCATAAGACTAGGAAGCACTGGTGTGGAGGGCCACCAAAGAGGAATAGAAGCCATCTTTGATATTGATAAGAGTATCATGTTTCCCTTTCTCCACAATTACTCCATTTTTCACCACAGCAATTACATCTGCTCCTTTGATGGTAGATAATCTATGTGCTACCACCACGGTTGTACGATTTACCATCACCCGATCAAGTGCATCTTGAACTATTCTCTCTGATTCTGCATCCAATGCGCTTGTCGCCTCATCTAATAGTAGGATTTTTGGATTTTTCAATATGGCCCTCGCTATAGCTACTCGTTGCTTCTGCCCACCTGACAGTTGAGTTCCTCGTTCTCCCACTGTCGTATCATAACTCTGTAATGTAATATTCATGTGTAAGCTCACCTATCATTTCCATTGACAGCATATCTATATATATAGAGAGAGTTATAGTATTCAAACTAATTACCTGTTGCAGACCACTGATGAACTTGTGGGCGTTTGCTAATTCGGCTGCTGCTAAAACTTCTGCTTCTGTTGCATTTCCTTCCTTTCCATAGGCAATATTGGCTCGAATTGTGTCGTTGAACAACACAGGCTCTTGGCTTACAAGCCCCATTTGCTGCCTTAGCCATTTTACCTGGAACTTCTGAATTTCTATTCCGTCCAACGAAATCTGGCCTGAATCAGGATCATAAAACCTTTGCAGCAATGATATTACGGTAGACTTTCCACATCCGCTCTCCCCAACCAAAGCAACCGTCTGAAATTCAACAACATAACAAAGTTAATCAATGAATTTTATTTAACCAGTAAGGTAAACTCCATATGCCTTACTTTGTCATGGAAAAACGATATCTAAGATGGAATCAAACATGAGTAAACTCACCTTTCCACTGCGAATGGTCAAACAAAGGTCTCTTAAAATTTGAACATCTGGCCTTGTCGGATACTTAAAGCTTACGTGCTTCAGCTCAATATCTCCCTTCACTGTGTCCAGTGTCATACCAGATTCATCACTTGGATCTATTTTTGATTTCCTGTCTAGAATAGCAAATACGGAAGCAGCTGCACTCTTGGCCTTGCTTGAATCTGGAGCCAATGAGCTTGACTGGGAAATTCCTATAGCTGCCATCGTCAGAGAAAAGAAAACCTGCCAGGTCGCAAATACTCCACATTATCCTCAAAACAGACATTTACTAAAATTCTGAACGAAAATGTAACAGGGGGAATTGTGCCACATACACGGAAGACGTCTGAGAAAGTGATTTGGCCAGCTTGAACAAGACGAGCTCCCGCATAAAAACTGGTTGCATATACACAAAACAGCAAAGCAAACGATACACCAAACCCGATCCCACTAATCAAACCTTGCTTTATTCCTGCCTTCAATGGGCCTTCACACTTTCTTTTGTATATTTCCATCACCTTCTCTTCTGCACAAAATGACGCAACAGTTCTTATACCTCCAACAGCATCATTTGCAACTTGACTTGCTTCCTCATACATCACCTGCGTAAAGTACAATTAATCAGAGAATTATCATCCAGAGAATCTGGCAATGGTAAAAGATACTCCCTCCGTACCAATCTATGCGGCACCATTGGACTAGGTGCAAAGTTTAAGAAAGAAACAGAAGTCTTTTGAAATTTTTGGTCTAAAACAAAACTTCAATCTTTGTGTGCAATTCAAAGTTAAGTTGTTTCAAAATATAGAAACGAGATATTCTTTTTGGGACAGACTAAAAAGGGAAGTGTGTCACAGTGATTGGGACGGATGGAGTAATAAAAAAATAACCATGCGAAGGTTAAAATGATTTATAGCTTGGGTAATGTAGTGATTTTACTGATGTCTGAGAAAAAATTTCAAGTTTAAGATTCAATTATCCATATTCTTTAATATCACCAGCAACAGTAAGCTGTATAATAAGGATTTGGACAAACCTTTGCATTTGCACTGAACCCTTTCATGAACTTGATTTGGATATATCCATTTAATCCGATTAGAGGAATCATAACAAGAATGATAAGTGCCAACTGCCAACTCGCTTCAAAAGCAATAGCTAAACCTACAATTGATGTTGCAATATCTTGGACCATTTGAGCAAGTGCATCTCCTACTAAACCACGGACTGCAGCTGCATCAGCAGAAAGTCTAGCGCCAATGATTCCAGTGGAGTGCTCAGAGTCATCAAACCATCCTACCTCCATGCGGACCACCTTCTCAAAGCACATTGATCTAATTCTTCTTATCAACTTACAACCAGCTATACTAAAAAGGTATGTCCTTGCAGGGAAGGCAATAAAAGTTACACCTCCAAGAAGAACAAACATAAGAGCCCAAAACTTTGAGTCCTTCCTTAGTTCATGTGGTGGCTCATAAAATGTTTTGATCACACTAGAGAGTAATATCCCGAAAATTGGAAGTATAGAACCATTAATAATTGCAGCCACAGTTCCAATAATCATCACAGGTATTTCAGGCTTGTTGAGATATGCTAGGCGACGAATGGGGACCTCTAACCGCTTTTCAGCTACTTCCTGGATACCCGTTTCTGTGTCTGTGTTAGCTGTTTCAGGTACACTAAGTCCAGTAGCTAAACCAAATGATATGGAGAGTGAACGGCGGCTGCTATTTCCTACACCAGATGAACTCCGACTGATAGATCGCATTAGTGATACTCTTTGACTTGACTGTCTACCAGATCCCATAGACTTCTCTATGCTGTCCCTCTCATCTAAGCCTGATTTATCTGTTTTATTGTTCACTTCTTGTAAGCGTATGAGCTGAGAGTATGCTCCCTCAGGATCCTTGAGTAGTTCACCATGTGTACCTGAACAGTCCACAGCAATGACGTTAAAGTGAATGTTTGTGTCATCTTTCTTTTAAGAAATTCATTCAGACGGAAAAGAATCTCGCAGTTGAAGTGTCCTTTAAAGCTCTGCTAGGGAAGACTTAAAGATTCAGAAAACAAGCATTAGGTTCATAATAGTCTATAGTGATTGAAACAACACACACAAATAATACTAATGGCCTCTGCTAGGAAAGACTTACAGATTCAGAAAACAAGCATTAGGTTCATAAGAGTCTATAGTGATTGGAACAACACATACAAATAATACTATTGAAGAAGTTATTGGTTCTTGTTTGGATGTTTCTGAACTAAGACGAGTTGAATTTGTCATTTAATATGCTAACCAGACTACTATAACATATTCTTTATTAGTATATGTTGTTGAACAGAATAATAGTGAAGTCAATATTGATGATCATCCGGAGGAAAGAGAATAGCATATCTAACTAAGTCTATATGGTTCAATACCTTTTTCAACAACTTTTCCCCGATGTATGACTGCAATCATATCAGCATTTCTTACTGTGGTCAATCGATGTGCAACTATGACGGTTGTTCTGTTGATCATAATTCTATCCAATGCTTCTTGTACAACTCTCTCAGATTCTGCATCTAATGCACTTGTTGCTTCATCTAACAGTAATATCCTTGGATCTTTTAAAATTGCTCTGGCAATGGCAATTCTTTGCTTTTGCCCACCAGAAAGTTGAGTTCCATGTTCTCCAACCATGGTGTCTAGACCCTGAATAAAGAAGTTTTAGTGCAAATGGTAAATCAGGAGACAACTCAATTGGTTAAAAAGAAATCTGAAAGAAGCAGCTAAAATTTTGAAAGATGACCAGACTAAGTTGCTAATAGAACCTGTGGGAGTTTATCGATGAACTTTGCGGCATTTGCTAACTCAGTTGCAACTTTGATCTCTTCAGCAGTAGCATCGTACTTGCCATACAGAATATTTTCCTTAATGCTTGCTGTGAAGAGTACAGGTTCTTGGCTCACAAGACCAATCTTTCCCCTGATCCACTTAAGCTGGAAGTCCTTGAGATTAATTCCATCAATCAGAACTTGACCAGATTGAGGATCATAAAATCTTTCTATTAGACTTATGACTGTTGACTTCCCACTTCCACTTTGCCCAACCAAAGCTGCAGTTGTGCCACTCGATACAAATAATGAAAATCCACTGAAAATTTGTTCATCAGGTCTGGCTGGGTAAGTGAAGCACACATCATTCAATTCAATATCACCACGGATGTCGTCCAATATTTTTCCATTGGTATCATAAGCATCTATCTCCGGCTTTCTTTTTATGGTTTCAAACATTTTGAAAGCTGCCGCTTGACCTGCAGCGAATGCAGACATACAGGGAGCTGCCTGCCCCAGGGACCTGACATAGAAATATTTAATCATAACACATGAATAAAAGCTTATAAAATCCTGTTATCTTCAATTTACAGTATGGATTGTTATTTGAAGCTTTTAAGGAATTTAGCAGCTCAAAAAAAAAAAAATACTCACATGGAAGAAGTTAGCACAGCAATTATTATATTGATAACTTTACCACCAGTATATCCTTTTTCCAATATGAGCCTTGCACCATACCAAATAGCCAAAGCGTAGCTGCAGTATATAATAGCAAAAACTGAGCCAAGACCTAATCCAGTTGCCAGCCCTTCTTTTGCACCTGAATGGTAAGCTTTAACTAGGGACTCGTTATAGTCAGCCACAGCTTTCTTCTCCCCTGTAAATGATGCAACCTGAGGAGGAAACAAGATACATATCATACTTGTACTGGTAGTGATTTACATAAAAGAAAGTGAAACAAAGATTGCTTTACTCCCATACAAATTTCTTCGGAGTATGACAATGAGCATGGCATCCCAATAATTTAAACTTATTTCATACCGTTCTAATGGATCCAATTGTCTGTTCAACCACCGTTGCAGCCTTGGCATAAGCATCTTGTCCACTGGACGCCATCTTAGATAGAACGTGGGACATTGCTCCACCAGATATGACAAGTGGAGGAATGACGGATAACATGACAAGTGTGAGAAGCCAGCCTTTGGTAAATGCAATGACAAAGCCCCCAATGAATGTTGATATCAGCTGTACAAATTTCCCTACCTGCCACAGTTAAGGAAATAACATCAAGTATAGAAAGAGAAATTATATCCTCACAAAGAATCATTTATGCAGAAAGTGAATTATTATGTAGTGGCTTCACAGAAAAGGGCTTCGTAGAGTTGCTTTTCAGCATGAGTACCTTCTCACCCATTGCGTCTTGTATAAGAACAGTGTCACCAGACATCCGTCCAACCACCTCTCCCGTATTTGTTTCCTTATCATAGAAAGCAATATCTTGTTGCAAAATAGTTTTCAGATAGAGACTCCTTATTCGAGAAGCCTGTCTTTCACCGGAGATCATCCAACAAGCAACCTCTGAACAACACATTTTAATTTTAACTTTCAATAATATTTCAAAAATAGCCTATGCTTAGTAAAGGAAGAATGAGAACTTACGAAGAAATGAGGCCACCCCACATCCCAAAGCTAAGTAGACAAACTCCAGTGAGACCTACATGAAAATTAGACAGATAACATAAGAAGCTATACTAAAAAAAATAGGAGTGATAAATTTGGAAACTGTTCATGAAAGCATACCTTGGAGACTACGCGAACCACATCTTTGTTATTTTGGTTTTGTCCGAAGGAGTCTGTCAAATCTCCAAAAAGAATTGTCATAATGGGCAGGGACAATCCGTTGCCAATAGCTGCAATAGTTCCAGTGATCATCAAGACCATATCAGTGGAATCAGCAAACGAGAAGAGCTTGTAAAAGGGAACTGTATTAGCTTTCTCCGCTTGTTTGGTCTTGTCTGAATCCTGCTGGCTTGTATTGTTTTGCCCTCCTGATGATGAAGAGGCTTCATTGGGTCCTGAATTTCCATTACTGTTCCCTTCAGCCATAGCTGTTCCAATGTAAAAGAGTAAATTCGTTAGTCACAACACCAATTTAGACCTCCCTTGGCAGGCTATAATACTCAGACCTGAAGATTAGTAACATTTTACTAAAAGCATATAACAAACACACAAGGAAAGAAATCAACAAACAAGTATTACTGATGAAATTGAGAAGAACATATAGTAATTGAAACTGCCAGCAGACCCTTATTCTGATCCCACTAACCACTAATTATTTTCTGATTTACTCAACTTGATGAAAGCAACTCAGTGTATGCAAACCTTACCCCTATCTTTGAGAAGGTAGAGAGGTTGTTTCTGAAAGACAACATACAGTGAAAAACTGACAATAGCATCAAATAGAAACAACAACACGATAATAAGATACCAAAACAATAAATAATAATAAGAATCTAACAATTAAAGAAAAAGAAACGAATAGTATTGAAAGTCCAAAACTCAGGGAAAAGGAACGAAAAATGTCTGACTGCTAACTAAACATTCCTCATGGCTACAAGGACGACCAACCTCTCACACCTCCTAATCATGGCATTTGTACATTTCTCTTTTACATGTCTAAATCATCGCAGCCTCACTTAGACAGCTCATCTTATCTTCCACGGGGTCACTCCTACCAAGTCTGGATATCTTCATCCCTAATTTTATCGATCCTAGTATGTCCACACAGCTACTTCATCATCTTCATCGCTGTCTCTCCGAGAGCAAATACAAATGAGCTACGTACATATCCCTGATGATCGGGAAATGTTCCGAGTCACCTCCCCCAGTCTTAACCCACGGGGTCTTAGCACCATTATACATGTCCTTAATTAGCATAAAATAGGCTATACATAGGAATTAAGAACTTTATAGCCTCTAAACATCTCCAAAAAAAAAATATCCTTCGAAACTTTATCATATGCATTTTATCATAGCGGCCCCGGCATGCATGAAATCCCAAACCACTACTCCACTCCTCTCCTAGTGTGTGTATGACTCTCCAGAAGGAAAAAAAAAAACTATTTCCGCTTCAAGTGAAAATGTTTAAAGTTATAAGATTAAATGATATATTTAACATAAATTTAATTTAAAAAAAAAATCGTCAAGGAGGTGGTTATAGAGAGAGAGAGGAAGAAGAGAGTACCTGATCTGAGTTTCTTCTCCTTCAGATTCAGACTGACTGACAGTTGTTGAAAGTTATGTATTTGTAAAGTTGTACAGTTGTGGGTTCCTGCTTTTCTGGCAGTGCACTTTACTTGTGTTGTAAAGTTTGAATTTCCTTGTAAGAAATGATTACTTAATTTCTCAAATGGAGCTGTTGAAGACACTTTCTTTTCCTTTTCTCTACCGGCTGCCGTCTAATTCACCTTTTAATTCGACCTACAATAACAACACAGCACATTTACACAGAAACAAAATCACATATTTTATACTATCGAATATTATATTCTTACTAGTATTTAAGTAACATGAGGATGAGCAAAACGATAAAAACTAATTTTCTTTTTTCCTTGAAGCACAAGGTGTCAAAACACATTTTTTATATGAGAAAAACGTACAGAGGTACGTAGGTGCTTAGCTAAGCATTTTGCTTGGAGTGGGGATAAAGCGAATACTCACAGGCAGCCATGATATACATAAACATCTTTTTTCCTAACTTTGACTTGCAATTACTTAACCACAACTTTACAACTTTGATACGTAAAAACATTTAAACTTGTATAAAACTTTTTTTAAAAATAAACATATTCATCCAACCTGCTAATTTGTCATGTATATTTTATTTAATTTATTAGTCTTTCTGTCTCATTTCATGTGACACTTTTTATTTTTCGAGAGTCAAACAGTTTAACTTTGATCGAATATTTGCGTATGGAATCTTTAATTTTTTTTTGAGAAATTAAATTTATATATTTGTTAACTACATAAAAAGTACTATAAATCACAGTAATTAATTGATGATTCAAAAATGTTAAAAGAATCTATGAAAAATTTACGATAAAAAATAGATTTGTTTGAAAGTCGAAATGCGAAAAGTGTCATATAAAATGAAACGGGAAAGATATAAATTTATGCATCTCTCATATTTGAAAAATTATTATTATTTATATATTATTTCATTTAAAGTCAATGGGTTTGACGGAGAAATGTCGTACCTCTTTATATTTGGTGCCAGGAAATTGCCATGACAGCGGATCGACAATAAGAATCCAGATTTGAATCCGTGATTCTACAACTAAATAAGTGTCACCTTCCATTAAATATTTATGGACTAACATGTTGTTTTTATTTACTTATTTTTATTTTATAATATATAAAAAGGATATGCCAAAAATGTCAAAAGTACTTCTAAAGTTTTGGTCTGAGTACAAAGTATTTCTGCTTAATAATTGGTATTTTTCTACTTGATTGAGATGTATATAAAGAAGATTAGGGAATTTGTTAATTGTTTAAGTAAATGAGTTACTTTAGATGTTAATTTCTACCTCTACTATATTTACACGGCTCGCATATTTAATATATGTTATTTTATCTGTTTCAATGTATATGGTATACTTTTTGTTTTTCCAAAATCAAATTATTCAAGTTTGATTAGAAATTTACGTATTAAAACTTTTTAATTTTGGTAAATGAAATATGTCAATCACGTAAGAAGTACTACAAGTCACAATAATTGATAATTTCAAAATGTTGATAAAATTTATCAAAATTTTATGATTAAAGATAGATATGTTTGGATCTCGAAATTCGAAGAATGCCACATAGAATGAAACGGAGGGGGGTACTTTATTAGTTTTAATTCATGTGGCGATGTTGAAATTCGGGAAATTGGTTAAAAAGTTATTATCTTTAAATATTTGAAGTTATTAATTATTGTAATTTGTAGTAATTTTTATATAATTTTAGAATAATATATATTACTCTTTATGTCCTGATTTACGTTTCGCAGGTTTCAATAATCAACCAACTTTTTCTTCTTCTTTTCCAAATATATCAAACTATTAATTATTTTTGATTTATATAATTTTAAAAAATTAATTTTCAAAAAATAAAAATTATATAAATATCACCATAATCACCTACTATTGTCAATCATATCACTACTAGCAACTACTCATAATACAATCAATATACACCATCCTAAAGAATATGAGGGGCTAACCTTGAATGAGTTAGCTAGAAATGATTATTAAATTTAATTAGTTAATTCAACTTGCATGAATAGTTTAGTCAATGCAAGTTGCAACTTTGAAATAATTAAAAAAAAAAATAATGGACCTCTTGCATACGTAACTATAAAATTAATAAAAGAATTTGTTGATTACGATTTCCATTTCCATTTTAGTTAATTTTTTTAAAATAATCTCCTTAGCGTTGAATAGAAGATAAGTTTTCAGACAATAAATTATTTCATCGATAGCAGCAAAAGGCAAGATAATGAGGCCCCATCACACTTCGTTATAATTCATGCCTTCCCATGTTACAAGGAGAGAATCAAAATGACTTTTTTCAAATAATTACTATAAATTCTAAAACTTGTTTGGTTTATTTCACACTAGCAACTTTGCTAAATTAGGATGTAGATATTTTCATCAAACTTATTTATTAAAGGCATAATATGTAAATATATTTTTTAATTTGACTTCAGTCGATATATTTATTTTTGAACTTTGATTCATGTGCTTAAGTAGTTAGACATAAATTTGTATAAAATTAAATAAATAGAAACATTCGTTTCATATGTCGTCCTACATGGCAATTTTGTGTCGTATGTAGATAGAGACGTCTTATAAGTATTATTATGTCACGTCGGACGTATATATTCACTTATTTAATTTTATATAATTTTAAATACCTACTTGTACATATTTAATATTAAAGGACACAGATATATTTTCAAGTCAAATTAATTAAGTATTACATCACTATCAAAAGCAAAGTTGAGAAAGTAAATTAGAACTTCAAATTACAAAAAATGCTCACATGAGATGTTTTCTGTTTTTTCTTTACCCAAATTAAAGCATAGTCAAAATATCAAATACAATTTCATCAAAAAAAAATAAAAATTAGTAAGTTAATTGATTGAGTGTATGAATTTTCATTTTTCTAATAGTGATTAAAATTCTCACCTTAATAATTCAACAACAATGAAAACAAACCTAGAGCCCGTTTGCATCGACTAGAAAAAATTGCTTTTAATTTTTTTTAAAAATAGAAGTAGGAAAGTTTTACTTTTGGTCTTTTTTAAAGTCATTTTAAATTTATTTTAAGTTATTTTATAACTTTATCAATCATTTCCAAAAGTTAGAAATGACTTAAAAATAAATTAATCAACTTTAAAGTTAATCTAAATAAGCTTTTAGTGTAATCCAATAAAGTTGGATTTGGGAAGGATAAAATGTAAGCAGAATTTACCACTATTTTAGAAGTAGTGAATTCATTTTCGATGGACTCTCAGCTTCAGAAAAGACGAAGAAACAGTCCAAAGTAGAATAGAGAGAAATAACGTAAATGAAAATAGTTATGACAACATACTACAAACAACTAAACAAAGCATCCTCAATAATAGTTATTACAAGTTACAACGATAATCAAAGTGTAAAATATCATAAATAGCGACCACACAAAAAAAAAATACTACAATAGCACTACCACTAATATCATGTTTCCTCCAAACACCTATCTAATATCATGTCATCATTAAGTTGAAGTTGCGTCATGTCATGTTTAATCATCTTTACACTACTTGTTTGACCAACGACCTCTACCTCTCTTGAAACCATTCACATCCAACCTCTCACACACTTTGCACCTTCTTTGCACATATCCATAAACCATCCCAGTCTCAATCTTTGCAGCTTGTACTCTATCCAGACCACTTTTACCTTGTCCTAAATGTCTTGATTAATTTTAGTCATGTCCCGCCTAGTATGCTCACACATACACACAATGACGGATCTATGATTTAAAGGTTGTGGGTGCTCACTTCCTTTAACATAAACCTTTTAGCAATCACATAATATAAACTATACCAACTGAAACACTTCAATAATAATTAAAAAAAGCCTTAATTAGGAAAAGGAAAAAGTGTAAGAAAAAAAAGGTTAAAAAAAATCCTTAATTAGATAGAAAAAGGAAAAAAATAAAAAAGAAAAGAAAAAAGGGTGCAAAATTCGCTGCAAAAAGAAAAGAAGGAAAAAGTGTAAGGGAAAAAAAAGTTAAAAAAAGAAGCCCTTAATTAGATATAAAAAGAAAAAAAAAGAAAAGAAAAAAAGAGTGTGAAATTCGCTGCAAAAAGAAAAGAAAAAAGAATGGGGCGGGTGGGATTCAAACCCTACCAGTGTGCTTTGCGGGTCTCTTGTTTCCATGTGTAACCCAACACGCCCATGACTGCTCCATACAATATTGATGGTCTAACTACTACTCTATGGAACTTTCCTTTTAAGTTTTGATGATACTTTTTTGTAATACAACACTAATTGAAACTTTCTCATTATCTGAATGACTTTTGTGTTTAGCTTTACTTCTAGGCCAACCTCAAGCATTACATTACCAAACTTGCGACTCCAAGAATACTATGTTGGTTCTACTCAACTGGAACCCTTTAGACTCCAAAAGAGGAAATAAAAGCTTTTTCCCCTCGCCTCCAGCTGTCGTATTCGTCCTCTTCTTCTTCTTCTTCTCTCTTCTTTGCTTGCTTGCTTGCCTTTCTTCCTGCTCTCTTCATCTTTCTCCTCTTCTTCTTCTTATTTTTGTACATTGCGGGTCTTCGTTGGTAGTGCTTGTGCTTTCTTCTTCTTGAATCAATTTTTTACCTAATTTGTAACTGGTAGACCAAATTTCGTTTTGTTTCAATTGAAATTACTTCATAAGCGATTGAGTTATACACCATTATTTCTGCTAAGTAAAATTAATAGTTATTTAAAATCAATTCATTATCATTTGATCAGGTTACCTGCAATTTTTTCAATAATTTGCATTCGTGTTTTCAAAATATTGTTATATATGTTGCAACAGTTGACTATTATAATATATTAGTCATATGTAGCAACATAATTGTTATTTTTTACAACAGAACAGTCATATGTAGCAAGATGTGACTATTATCTCGCCACAGAATAGTCATATGTTGCTACATATGATATAACTAAAAATTGTTGCCACATGTGATTTACTTTTCACAACAGAACAGTCATATGTAGCAATATATGACTTACATCTCGCCATAGAACAGTCATATGTTGCTATATATGATATAACTAAAAAATGTTGCCACATGTGATTTATTTTTCACAACAGAACAGTCATATGTAGCAACATATGACTTAAATATCGCCACAGATTAGTCATATGTTGCTACATATGATATAACTAAAAAATGTTGTCACATGTGATTTATTTTTCACAACTAAACAATCATATGTAGCAACATATGACTTACATCTCGTCATAGAATAGTCATTTCTTGCTACATATGATATAACTAAAAAAGGTTGCCACTTGTGATTTTTTTTCACAATAGACCATTTATATGTAGCAACATATGACTTAAATATCACCACAGAATAGTCATATGTTGCTACATATACTTATTCTTCATAATTACTAATTATTTTTAAAATTATTTTCTTCTAATAAAAAACGAGTAGCCAGTTCAGTATGATATATGTCGAAAGAAATATTTTGTATGATGAGTTCTTCAATTTAGTCGTGCAAAAGTCTGGATTCAATTGTAAACCACAAGATCTTGTCATGAGTTACATTACCCATTTTTTTCATAATGAGAAGGTTTTACCTTTTAGAATAACTGATCAATCTAGTTTGAGTGTTTATTTGGGAGGAACAAAGAAACCGCCAATATTAAGAGTCAACGTGGAAGAAACTCCTATCGAGGAGGATCATAATGTAGACCAAGTCCAACAAGATATATTTAATGATGAATTTCATCCTGCGGACATGAATGATCCTGATGATGAAATTGGAATAGGTGAAGGTGAAGGTGAAAGTGAAGTAGGTGAAGCTCAAGATGAAGGGCCGGATCTTGAGAGCAAGTTTCCTCCCACACTTATAGTTGGCAGCAACAATCCATGTGCTTCTCAAACTTCACGTGTGAATAATGTTAGAGATGATGAAACATGATTTTATAAGAGAATGACATTCAAGAACAAGCAAGAACTGACAAATTCATTGAAAATTGCTTGCTTGAAAAAAGATTTTAGACTGAAAAAGGTGATCAATTATCGTAATGTGTTTTCCTTTAATTGTTCATATCCGGATGGCAATTAGTGATTGAGGGTCGTGAAATTTACAAATAGTGACAAATTTGCCATTAGAATCTATGAAAAGTACCATACGTGTGGTTAAGAACATTTTACAAGCCATAATCCCCAAGCCACGACAAACATCATAGTTGAGTACTTCAAAAATAGGTTTCCCAATGGTAAAGGCCCATCCACAAGAGACATGTCAAATCAACTCCGCACAGAATTGGGTTGTAAGGTAAGCTATTGGAAGATTTATAAGGGCATGGAGCATGCTAAGTATAATGTTAGGGAAACACATGAGCACGTGTATGCAGTGCTTAATGTGTACTAGTATATGCTTGAAGTTGCGAATCCAGGAAGTAAGACGACATTGTCGCTCGATGAAAATTGGAGGTTCTAGTACTTCTTTGTATCATATGCTGCTTGGATAATTGGTTTTCAAGAAATGAGAAAAGTAATAGCCATCGATGGCACATTTCTAAGGAGCAAGTATGGAGGAGTTCTGTTATCGGCGGTGGCACAAGATGTCGAGAATCATATATTTCCAGTGGATTTTGGTGTCGTGGACAAGGAATGTGATGCCTCATATGAATATTTTTTAAAAAATATGAGAAGCTTTGTAGATGATACCGATGAGTTGTGCATTATCTCTGATAGGCATCCAAGCATTCGAAAGATGGTTTCGAGAATCTACCCTGCATCTCATTATTGTTGTTGCATGAGACACCTTGGAGAAAATATTCAAAATAACTTTTCTAATTCAAAGGTAGTGTCCCATTTTTATAAAGCAGCCAAGGCGTACGATATATGTGAGTTCAATGACCATTTCAATCAAATAAGAAATTTGATACCAAAGTCTGTTGAAGCTCTTGAACGTATTGGATTCCACACATGGAGTAGGGCATTTTGCCCAGGAAATAAGTACCATCTCAATTGAGTTTAATTTTACTTTATGTTTTTTGTTTGATTTTTATCTGTTGTTGTGTATATATAACAATATGACGTCAAACATTGCAAAATCGGTGAATGTTATGTTTGATATTGAAAGATAATTTCTCATTGTTGCTCTATTTGATAAAATAAACATGAGATTTGCATTGTTATTTCACCAGAGGCGTATGGAACTGGTGAACTCCGCAAATAAATTTGTTCCTTCAATTGGAAAAGACATATCAAAGTATGTCAACGCGGGAAACAAGTTGTTGGCACATCAAATTGCTAACTACAAGTTCAGTGTCACTGGTCATGGAGATGTTGCTATTGTGGATCTACAAAGAAGAAATTGTACTTGTAGAATTTCGATTTGGACAAAATACATTGTCCACATGCCATGGCAACGCTTCTATCCCAACATGGTGCTGATTTTGGAAATCAGATTACATGTACTCCTTTTCATATTATTCAGTAGAAAAATACATAATGGCATATTGTCTAAAAATTCACCCAGTGCCAACTGAAGATTCTTGAATTGTCCTTTTGGATATTATACAGAGAGAAATACCTCCTTCATATGTTGATCCAAGTAAACCTAGAAGAAGGACATATAAGAGACGGTGTGGAGTTGGTGATCATTTCCAACAAGAAAAAATAAGTGTTCAGTATGTAGGGACTTTGGCTATAAAAAATCTACATGCCCAAATTGAAATGCCCCATAAGAAGTATTAAGTGTTGTATTTTTAAATTTTAATGAATGTTCTTTCTTATTTGAGGATGATCCCTATTATACAATCTTATTTATAAATGTCCCAATGCGTGATTTGTTGCTCTTCTTTGTTTCTGTATCAACATATGTCAAATATGTTTTATATTTTACAACAGAATATATATTAGATGTGACAACATATGCCACAAATGTTGCTACAGACGAATTGTCTATTACAACATATGCCACAAAAGTTGCTACATATGATTCATCTGTAGCAATATATGCCACATGTTGCTACAGACGAATCATTTATAGCAATATATGTCACATGTTGTGATAGACGAATGTTGTGATATACGCATTAGCTATAGCAACATATGCCAAAAATGTTGCTACATATAATCATCTGTAGCGACATATACCACATGTTGCTACAGATGTATCATTTGTGGCAACATATGTCCATCATGCCTTATATATTACTATATAATATATTTGTGGCTATTATAACATAATATTTTAGATGTGGCAACATTTGTCAATTACACATATAAAAACTAATTAAGAATTTGTCTCAATATACTTTTAAATAATGATCACGTGGGAGTGTGCTTTTAGATATACCTCATTTGGTTTAATAATTACGACTCTTCAGTTCACTCTATTGAAACGCCATGTATTGCAACATTTTAAGCCTTTATAAGAACATAACAGAAGGGAGAGATAAGTCAAAATTTGTCTTCTCTTCTCTTCTTCTTCTTTCTCAAAAATGGTTTTAATTAGGAAAAACTTCTTGGAATCCCTCCCGATTGAACTAGTAATTCTTATTGTTGAAAGGGTTTCTTCCTACTCTCTAGAAGATTTAGTCAGTGTTAAATTATTTCTAAGTTCCTTAATGAAGTTGGTAATGAACGGTCTGTATATCAGAAGTTTACATTAGACAACTTTCCCACTGAACCTTCATGGACGATGAATCAACATGCCATGTCTTTCATGAAAATTTGCATAGCATCGGAGAACTTAGAAGCCGTGTACAGAAAAGGCATGGTAATTTTAATGTTTTTCATTTTTTTCACCTTTTCATCAATTTATTTTTTAATCTTAATGTGTTGATTCTTTTATAGTTTGATTTTTTCAATCGTAATGATCCAACTGCACTAAGAATGGTTAAAAAAGCAGCAGAAGGTGGCCACCGTGGTGCAGGGTATATGCTTGCCGTAATTTCAATCTTTGAGGGTGTTATTTCTATGAGAAAAGGCTTGATGTACATTGCCAACATGAAAAAAAAATATGCAAGTAATAGTGAGAAGATGTTGACACCATTTGCAGTGCATTTTAAATCGAATGTAGGCGCAAGAACCTAACATTTTGGGTGAAAAGACCCATTTGTTGGATTGTGCATCAACCCCAACAAAATGCCCGCAAGATTGGTTGGCCCAGAGGAAGTGACGATGAAGACGATATTCGTTGCGAATTGTGTATTTGTGATTTAGAACTAGATTATCTAGTTAAATTTCTTCTGCATACGACTGTGTGGGAATAATTTAATCTGTGATGAAGACGATGTTGATCTTCTTATTTTTTGTATTTATTTTGAAATTATATATGTGGAGACATATTATATTATATATGGTGAAAATGTTGCCTTCACTTGTTTTATACTTATTTTCGAATTATGATATAACATATGCAGTTTCTGTTATAACTTATTATTATTGATTATTTATGTTCTAAATCACTAAAATTTGGTTCAAACTTTTATTTTTCCATTCCTAAATTGATCAAATCGTATATTAGTGTCTCCTTGATTTTTCATCTGTGTCAACATATGCAGTTCCTATAATTGAAATTGCAACATATAATGTAACTGTCACAACATATAATTATAACAAATCGGTCTTTTGGGGCTTAAATTCAATTAAATTATCGCTTAATTCGACGTGTAACACCAACATATGGTCCTACAACATGTCTAAGTAATAAATTGTGGTCGTACACAACACTCTCCATTGGATTCTAGCAATCATATTTAGAAACACAATCATCTCACTAGTTCTTCATACATTGTCCTAGTAATCCATATGATAGTTATATAACACCCTTCTAGATCGTGGTTCCAAATGTTATATCTTATTATTATTGATTATTTATGTTCTAAATCACTAAAATTTGGTTCAAATTTTCATTTTCCATTCCTAAATCGATCAAATCGTCTATTAGTGCCTCCTTGATTTTTTATTTGTGTCAACATATGCAGTTCCTGTTGTTGAAATTGTTACATATAATGTAACTGTCGCAACTATAATTATAACAAATTGGGTCTTTTGCAAAAGTGGCCAAATGACAGGCAAAGCCCATTTTGTTTAAAAAGTAAAATAGGTCCAACCCATTCTAGAATACATTTTCATTTCAAGAATAGGGTTTTCAAATTTTTCATCTTTGCCGCTTCATTTTTGACGCTTCTCTCTCTCTCTCTCTCTCTCTCTCTCTCTCCTGGGATGTCCTGTCTCCTATAGGACCTATCGCTTCACATTAATGTAATGATCTTATTTGATTTTCTGTCAGTCACTCCCCAGTCACACTGTTCTCTATTTGATTGGCCTTTGGTTAAATCAAATTTCGGTACTCACATATTCAACAGTAAATCAATTTTCATTAGATTGATTTTTTTAGTTGATTTGGTATGATGTCAAATGCTATACTAGATCGAATTTATGATGATGAAAATGATACTATGTTGAATGTTAAAATGTATTGCAAACATGGAGACTTACTTTCAATGCAAACTTCATGGTCAAAAGACAATTCAGGTCGCAGATTTTGGTCTTGTCCACGATATCGTGTATGTATGTTTATTTCTACAATATTTGGAGACTTCAAATCTCTTTACTTTTTTTTAAAAAAAATAAAATTTATTTCTTTGTGGTTTGTATTTTTGGAGAATTCATGCAACTTCTTTAGATGGAGGGATCATGAAGATGTTGATATACGATCCAAGTTTGTTATTCTCCGATTGGCAAAAAAAATTAAGGAGTTGGACACTGTTGATGAAAGTCATATCAAAAGAAGTACCGAATGGAGAATGAAGGAGAAGAAAAAGACCAAATATTGTAGCATCTGGACGCTAATGTTGGTGTTCTTTGTTTTTTTTCTTGTATTTTTAAGCATTACCAAGAAAATTTTTGTAGAGGATACAAAACTATTATGTAGTCTTGTACAATCAATACAATTATCATAGTTGTGGAATTAAATAGACGTAGTTTTACACTCCTGATCAAACAACAAATTATTACGTAGTTATGAAAGATGAATGTTGCTACAGACGAATTAGTTGTAGCAACACATGACTCAAATGTTGCTACATATGATTAGTCTATAACGACATATGCCATAGGTTGCTACAGATGAATCATCTGTAGCAACATATGCGACATGTCATAATAGAGGAATGTTGTGATATGCGCATTAGCAGTAGCAACATATAACTCAAATGTTGCTACATATAATCATCTGTAGCGACATATGCCACATGTTGTGACAAACGAATCATTTGTAGCAACATATGCCACATGTCGTGACAAACAAATATTGCGATATACGCATTAGCTGTAGCAACATATGACTCAAATGTTGCTACATATAATCATATGTAGCGACATATGCCACATGTTGTGACAGACGAATCATCTGTAGCAACACATGTCATATGTCGTGACAGACGAATGTTGTGATATATGCATCAGCTGTAGCAACATATGACTCAAACGTTGCTACATATAATCATATGTAGCGACATATGCCACATGTTGTGATAGATAAATCATCTGTAGCAACATATGCCACATGTCGTGATAGACGAATATTGCGATATACGCATCAACTGTAGCAACATATGACTCAAATGTTGCTACATATAATCATCTGTAGCGACATATGCCACATGTTGTGACAGACGAATCATCTGTAGCAACATATGCCACATGTTGTGACAGACAAATTGATAAAATAAACATTGTCTTTGATTACATTTTCTTTAAGATAAAATAAAATAACATAATTGATAAATTAAACATTGTCTTTAATTACAAACATAATGTCAAGGCTTTAAGCTCTGAGATATTATTCCATAAGCCCAAACATATTGCATCCGTTCAATTAGATTGTCATATAACAGTGTATTGGGTGG
This sequence comes from Solanum lycopersicum, assembly GCF_036512215.1. Taxonomy (NCBI): domain Eukaryota; kingdom Viridiplantae; phylum Streptophyta; class Magnoliopsida; order Solanales; family Solanaceae; genus Solanum; species Solanum lycopersicum. Next base: position 3,288,773 of record NC_090805.1, read on the forward strand.
TTGCAATTCTATCCCGTTAATCAAATACTCAATCAATGCAAGGGAATATGACCCGCACGCTGCTCCAGTTGAATTTTGTACCATAGGTTCCATTCGATCGCTATTTCCATGGTTGAGTGAGAAACTTCTCTGGAAAATGATTCATTATTCCACTCTGCTTCAACAATTTAGGCAGCAACTCCAAGATAGATTGTATGAGTGTGAAAAACTTGTTATGTTTCGTAACCACCAGGTTGCAGTCATAAACATACATGCGACCCTCGTGCAAGAGACTCTCAAGAGTCACAAAATGGATAGACGCCGTGTTCATGACTGTCAAAATCCTTTTTGCATGAATCCAATCCATGCTTCCAGGAGTTGGCCTAATACCCCTGACATAGTCTATCATATCATCATCCCATACAAAGTCATCTAGTAACTGATTTATGCTTTTACCACCAACCTTTGTTCCCTCATCGCTCATTTGATTATATCTTTGTAGAAAGTTTGTATAGAAGTTGAGATCCAGAATTCTAACTCTGTGATAATTGTAGTCCGGGTATGTCATATGCCTCTGATGCATGAGGTTAAGAATTTCATCAATATACTGAAATTAAAAAAATAATATTATATAGTTAGGAAGAGTAGTCACTGAAAAGATAAAAGAAATAGTTAATAATATAAAAAGTAGGATTACCCAGTCTTCCCACCAATCTTTTATGCTTGTCATGTTCATGAACTCTTGATCGGTAAAAACATGCATGTCGTATTCCATTCGAATATCCTTTGCACTCGTCACATTCAACGCTTTGATTTTTTCAGCTACAGAGGCACGTTTATAATATATTCAACTTTTTTACTTCGTCACTTCCTCCATTACAACCCTTGAAATTTCTCCAAACATCTTCCTCTTCAAATTTTGCATTGCCTTAGCAATTGATTCTTTTCTCATCTTGGCCTGTGGAGTATATGCATGCCATATATTCTTTGATACAATGCCCTTCACAACCCTCTTGTTTTTTAATTCATTGATAGCTTCGCTCAATTTTTTAAGATACATGATAGAATCTTCATCATGTTTATTACACTTCTCACAGAGAAATCCAGAACATCATCTACAAGAGGTATTCCCTTTGTGTTGTCCTGCATCAGCACCAACACCAACACCAACACCAACACCAACAGCAACACCATAAAAAATAAATAATTCATTAACGAGTTCATTAGGATCTCTGTCTCTTTTGATGGTTGTTGCTCCAGCCAACACCATTTTAACTCTATCCACAAAAGGATCAAAAATGGTTTCAACCAACCCTAGAGTTATTAGATATGACATTTGCAATTCCTTTTGTTGGGGTAATCCATGGATGCACAATCTAACATTATAAAAATGAGTCATCAATAAAAATTACCATGTTGCAACAGATGATTCATCTGTAGAAACATTTGTATCAGATGTCGCGACAGATAAATCATCTTTAGCAACATGTGTCACAAATTTTGCTATACATGATTCATTTGTAGCAATATATATGTCACATGTTGCAACACATGATTCATCTGTAGCAACGTTGGTGACACATGTCGCAACAGAAAATTCATCTGTATCAATATTTGTGGCACATTTCTCAACACATGATTTGTTTGTAGCAACATTTGTGTCACATGTAGCAACAAATGAATCATCTGTAGCAACATGTGAGACATCTGTAGCAACATATGCCTATAATATACTAATAATAACTAACTACATCATCACGAGGGTTAAAAAAGATCTGGAATATGTCCTTCTTTGGTAGTTTTTGTTCTTGCTATCAACTATATCAACATCCTTGGGGATGATCTCTGTTCTTCCGCAATTACATAATGAGTCAAATAAGGAATAACTTCAAATGCTCAGGCCTGTAGAAAAGGAAAATCTGTCAATAATCAATGTTGTATTATTAATTAATATAATATAAAAAGATTAAAAACATTCAGCTTTACCATGAAAGCCCATGGAAACCCAAACAAGTTACTGGTCTTTTCTCCTAAAAACCTCAACAAGTAGTCGACAGTTAGATGAAAGATCTCATGACCCCACATGTAGTTGTTGAAAACATCAATATCTTGATAGAAATTGACATACTTTAAAAGTATGTTGTTTTCTGGATTCTTCGGCAAAAGTATATTATGTGTAAACCAAAGTAAGCACAATGACTCCTTGTGCTTCCTTGGTGTATCCTCCCATTTCAACAAACTTAATAAGTCAGAATTTTTAAAGCTTTTGCCAAAATGGGACGTCAAGTCCTGCTCCTCAGTTGGCAGTGACTGTTGTCCTGCTTCTCTACTTCTTTTACTACTTTCTTTCTTTTTTGTGGTTCTGTTTTAACAATGTATTTCAGGATGGGCTCAACATGAGGATGACATTTTAGCCCTGTAAATATGCAAACTCTCTTATTCCAAAGGAAACTGGCATGCCACAATAATTAATTACAATCTCATCCTTCTTATTGGGATTTTCAAAATTAAACATTCTATTCAGAAGTTCATACACGATGGTCATTTGAAAACGTGAAAGTGAATCAATGGGTAAATCAAGAAAATGACCAAAACATCTATTTCTGAAAAAAATCTTCCAATCAATTTTTCTTGAGGATATTCGTGAATTTGACGAAAGGTCTTCCCAACACTGACCTAATAATGCTGTCACCATTAGCATAAGGCTGCAGATGCATAGGGAAAGTGTCTTGATTGATGATTTTAATCCCATCATCACCACTAGCATTGAACTCTTCATGAAGTTCTTGTTCTTCTTCATGAACTTCATTTATTTTTTCTTCTTGTGCCACAACTACTTCTATATTTTCCCTTCTTCTTGCTGAACTTCATTTATTTTCCCTTGTTCCTCAACTTTTCTTCTTGTTTTTCATCTTCTTCCCCCACTACTTGTCTTTCTTCATATTCTTTTTGAAAAAATTCTACTTCTGCTTGAGAAGAAGAAATTGCTTCAGTTGCAAGATTTTCTAAAAGTGTAGTATTTTCGTTCCTCTTCTTAGCAATTTTAAACCTAGCCTTCTTCTAGATCTTTGTTTAGTCAGATGTATCAATATCAAGTTTTATTTTGACAGTAGCCATTATATTTGTATCTGCAACCACAAAAATAAAATATTTAAAAGTCACACATTAGCAACAACCACAAGTCAAAACAGGGCAATAAACAAATAAGCACATGCATTTCGAACCCTAATTAAATGTTACCTGAGAATATATATATCTGTAACGACCTGTTTAGTCGTTTTGAGCAGCAGATTTTATTTCTGGAAAAACAGGCTGAGACGACGGAACCCACGATGGAACGTCATGGGCCCGACGGACCGTCGAGGGTGTCTCATCCCAAAACACTTAGAAATTCTGAAATTTGGGTGCTGAAATCGACTCTCTGAACTTTGTAACGAAATGGCAGGACGGACCGTCACAGGTGTGACGGACCGTCACAGGCCCTTGGTGGAAATTTGGGTCTCTGAACTTTGCGATGACCTGCAGGACGGACCATCGCAGGCACGACGGCCCGTCACAGGTTGCGCAATCCCAGTCTGGGTCAGATTTCTTGATACGTTTTAAGGGACGTTTTTGACTATTCTTGCCTTAATTATAAAGTTAGTGGGTTAATGTTAATAAGTCTAATTACTTGGGGGTTAAAAGAGGTAACCTTAAGTTAATTAGTGGGGCATTATTGCCATCTTTTATTCTTAATTATATACTAATTAGGGTAAAAGAAAGAGGGTTGGAATAAGAAAAATAAGAAAGGACAAAGAGAGACAGAAAAAGAAAGAGAACGAGTAGAGAGAGAGAGAGAAACGAAGGGGATAGCAAGGATTTTGAGAAGATAGCTTGTTGATCGCAATTCTTCGGTGGAGGTAGGTTATGGTTTTCATGCTTTCATAGTAAACTCTTAATAGAGAATGATATGTATTGGTAGTATTGTAAACCCCTCTATGTGCTTAATTGTATGCATGCATGAACGTGATTATATAATTGTGATTATATTAAGCATGATGAAATTATTGAATCCCAAATCTTGATAAAAACCTAATCTCTTTTAATGATGATGCCTTGGTAAGGGAGAAGGCTTGATGAACTAAAGTAATGAGATTGATGATGCCTTGGTAAGAAAGAAGGCTTGATGAATTGATGGAAGGAGATTTAGGGGATCGGGTGTCACGAACCGACACGTAGATTTAGGGGATCGGGTGTCACGAACCGACACGTAGAATTAGGGGATCGGGTGTCACGAACCGACACGTAGAATTAGGGGATCGGGTGTCACGAACCGACACGTAGAATTAGGGGATCGGGTGTCACGAACCGACACGTAAAATTAGGGGATCGGGTATCACGAACCGACACGTAGATTTAGGGGATTGGGTGTCACGAACCGACACGTAGATTTAGGGGATCGGAGTGTCACGTACCGACACAAGAGGATTAATGAATATGAGGGATCGGAGTGTCACGTACCGACACAAGAGGATTAATGAATATGAGGGAGTGGAGTGTGACGTACCGACACAAGAGAAATAAAGATAATGAATCTTGAAAGATGTTAATATACTCAATCTAATGAACATAATTCCCAAATGAGTATGGTATTGAGGCTTGAGTCCTCATGCGTGAACTTGACGGTAATTGTTAATGATATAGTATTTGTTGTTGCTACATGTTGAGTATCATGGTTGATTTTATGATATTATTGGTATATATTGATTTTCTATTTTGAGTTGGCCGATGATATCTACTCAGTACCCGTGTTTTGTACTGACCCCTACTTTTATGTCCTCTTCTTGTTTATTTGTGGAGTGCAGCAAATGTGCCATCGTCTTCAACTCAACAGTAATTCAAGCCAGTCTTACTACATCGGAAATTCAGGGTGAGCTAATGCTTTTAGCTTGGACTGGATCTTCTTCTTCAAGTCTCGATGCCTTGAACTTTCGGCATAGACTAGCTTCTTATGTATTTTTAGCTTTTAGAATACTCTTAGTTTAGTCGTTTGATCGTAGATGTTCTTGTGATGATGACTTCCAGATTTTGGGGAATAATAGATGTTGAATTTTAGAAGTTAATGAATTGGTCTTTATTTAATGAGTTTAAGTCTTCCGCATTACTTTCTGTTGATATTATATTGAAATGTTAAGGTTAGATTGGTTAGTTCGCTCACATAGGAGGGTAAGTGTGAGTGCCAGTCGCAACCCGGTTTGGGTCGTGACAAACTTGGTATCAAAGCATTAGGTTCGTTGGTCTCATCACACAAGAACGAGTCTAGTAGAGTCTTAAGGAACGGTAGGGGGACGCCTTTACTTTTCTTTGAGAGGCTATAAGACTTTAGGAAAATTTCATTCTTTCTTTCTTTCTTTCGTGCTACTACTTGAATCCAATTGGTATCTAGGTGATACAAATTGGTATCTGACCATCTTCACTCTCTTTCGCAGATGGTTAGAACTAGAGCAACGACTACGCCAACACCAACACCAGCACCGGCGGGACAGGGTGCGTCTGAGCAAGCCACTGGGGCTGTTGCTCGAGGAAGAGCAGCGACAAGAGGCCGTAGTAGAGGTCGTGGGAGGACGTCCTATAGGGGAAGAGGACAAGCACCTAGCCCATCTGATACTAGGGCAGTGACTCTTCCACCGACTGAGGAAGTAATAAGAGAAGGGGAGGATGGGGAAACTGAACAAGTGCAGAATGAGGTATTGCCACCCCAACCTACCCCAGAGATGATCAATCAGGTTCTCGCCTATCTCAGTGGGTTGTCTGATCAAGGTCTGGCACCTCCAGTGTTTTCTGCGCCAACACCTCCGGTTTCAGAAGTGCAACATGCAGCCACTATGGCTCCTCGTATGGATGCCTCATTGGACATAGACACATTTCCACGTCTGACTACTGGGCCTATAATGACAAATGATCAGTATGAACTTTTCAGTAAGTTCTTGAAATTGAAACCTCCGGTGTTCAAGGGTGCTGAATCGGAGGATGCTTATGATTTTCTGGTTGACTGTCACGAGCTACTACACAAGATGGGTATAGTAGAACGGTTTGGTGTGGAGTTTGTGACTTATCAGTTTCAAGGGAACGCCAAAATGTGGTGGCGGTCACATATTGAGTGTCAACCAACAGAGGCACCACCTATGACTTGGGCCTCATTCTCTAGCTTGTTTATGGAGAAGTATATCCCCCGAACTTTGAGGGATAGGAAAAGGGATGAGTTCTTGAGCCTAGAGCAAGGTAGGATGTCGGTCAATGCATATGAGGCTAAGTTTCGTGCATTATTCCGGTATGCCACCCAACTATGTTTCAGTCCACAAGAGCGGATTCGCCGTTTTGTGAAGGGGTTGAGGTCAGAGTTGCGAATTTCAGCCTTACAGGTAGCGGCTACGGCAAAATCCTTCCAAGAGGTGGTAGACTTCGTGATAGAGGTGGAAGGAGTGAAGCCAGATGACTTCACCTTGACATCGACATCAAAAAGGTTTCGAAAGGGAGGTGAGTTTAATGGTTCTTACTCTAGAGGACAAGGTTCCGGAGGTTACGCAGTTCAACCCATTCAGTCTTCACTACAGACTGTAGTTGGGGGTCCACCTCAGACCGGTCAACACTTCTCTGAGAGACCTATGCTTGACTCCAGAGAGTGTTATGGGTGTGGGGAGACTGGGCATATTAGGAGAAATTGTCCAAAACAGAGTTATAGACCCCCAATGGCTAGAGGTAGAGGTGGTCATGGTAGAGGCCGTCATTCTGGAGGACGTGGTGGTCGAGGTAATGGTGGTCACCAAAACGGCCGAGGTGATGCGCAAACTGGAGCCACTACATCACAACATGGTAGGGGCAACGGACAGATGAACGATAGGGCCCATTGTTACGCTTTCCCTGGCGGTCTGAAGCGGAGGCATCAGATGCTGTCATCACAGGTAATCTTCTGGTTTGTGATTGCATGGCCTTTGTATTATTTGATCCTGGATCCACATTTTCTTATGTATCTTCCTCATTTGCTAATGGTCTAAATTTACATTGTGAATTACTTGATATGCCTATTCGTGTTTCTACTCCGGTGGGTGAGTCTGTGGTAGTTGAAAAGGTATATAGGTCTTGTTTGGTGAAATTTGTGGGGAGCAACACTTATGTAGATTTGGTTATCTTGGAAATGGATGATTTTGATGTAATTCTGGGTATGACTTGGCTTTCTCAAAATTTTGCAATCTTGGATTGTAATGCTAAAACCGTGACGTTAGCCAAGCCTGGGACAGATCTGTTAGTGTGGGAGGGTGACTACACTTCCGATTCGGTGCGTATCATCTCCTTTCTTCGTGCTAAGAAAATGGTTAGTAAAGGGTGTTTAGCTTTCTTGGCACATCTCAAGGATGACACTACCCAAGTACCCTCGATTGAGTCGGTTTCGGTGGTCCGTGAGTTTCTGGATGTGTTCCCTGCAGATCTTCCTGGTATGCCACCAGATAGGGATATTGATTTTTGTATTGACCTTGAACCGGGTACTCGCCCCATTTCGATACCCCCTTATAGAATGGCTCCCGCGGAGTTAAGAGAGTTAAAAGCCCAACTTCAAGAGTTGTTAAACAAAGGCTTTATTAGACCAAGTGCATCTCCTTGGGGTGCTCCGGTTTTGTTTGTAAAGAAGAAGGATGGGAGTTTTCGAATGTGTATAGACTACAAACAACTAGACAAGGTAACCATAAAGAACAAGTATCCTCTTCCCCGCATTGATGACTTGTTCGATCAGTTACAAGGTGCTTGTGTCTTCTCTATGATTGACTTGAGATCCAGTTATCATCAATTGAAAATATGGGCAACGGATGTGCCAAAGACTGCTTTTCGAATGAGGTATGGGCATTACGAATTTGTAGTGATGTCTTTTGGTCTTACGAATGCCCCTGCTGCGTTCATGAGCTTGATGAACAGGATTTTTAAGCCATATTTGGACCTCTTCGTGATCGTATTTATTGATGATATATTGGTATACTCAAAGAGCAAGAAGGAACATGAAGAGCATTTGAGAATGGTATTGGAAATGTTGAGGGAGAAAAAGCTTTATGCCAAGTTCTCTAAGTGTGAGTTTTGGCTAGATGCAGTGTCCTTCTTGGGGCACGTGGTTTCTAAGGATGGAGTGATGGTGGATCCTTCTAAGATTGAGACAGTGAAGAATTGGGTAAGACCCACTAACGTGTCAGAAATAAGGAGCTTTGTTGGATTAGCTAGCTACTACCGCCGATTTGTCAAAAGATTCTCTTCTATTGCTTCCCAATTGATGAACTTGACTAAGCAGAATGTTCCATTTGTATAGTCGGACGAATGTGAGGAAAGCTTTCAGAAGCTCAAGACTTTGTTGACTACCGCACCTATCCTTACCTTGCCAGTAGAGGGTAAGAACTTCATTGTTTATTGTGATGCATCCTATTCTGGTTTGGGTGCAGTACTAATGCAAGAGAAGAGTGTGATTGCTTATGCTTCAAGGCAACTAAAGGTGCATGAACGTAACTATCCGACCCACGATTTGGAATTGGCTGCGGTGGTGTTTGTATTAAAGCAATGGAGACACTATTTATATGGGGTTAAATGTGAGATCTATACGGATCATCGTAGCCTACAGTATGTCTTTACTCAGAAAGATTTGAACTTGAGATAGAGGAGATGGATGGAACTACTGAAGGACTACGACATCACTATTTTGTATCATCCGGGGAAGGCGAATGTTGTAGCGGATGCTTTAAGTATAAAGGTGGGAAGCATGAGAAGTCTAGCTCACTTGCAAGCTTCTAGACGCCCTTTGGCTAGAGAGGTTCGGACTCTAGCTAATGACTTGATGAGATTAGAAGTAAATGAGAAGGGAGGATTGTTGGCTAGTGTGGAGTCAAGATCTTCTTTTCTTGACAAAATTAAGGGAAAACAGTTTGATGATGAGAAACTATGGCGAATCCAAGATAAAGTATTGCGAGGGGAGGCTAAGGAAGCACAAATCGATGAGGAAGGTGTTTTGAGAATCAAGGGAAGGGTATTTGTACCGCGCGTCAATGATTTGATCAACACTATTCTGACAGAGGCTCATAGTTCAAGGTATTCTATACATCCGGGTGCAACCAAGATGTATCGTGACCTAAAACAACACTTTTGGTGGAGTAGAATGAAGCGTGATATTGTTGACTTTATTGCCAAGTGTCCAAACTGTCAACAAGTAAAGTATGAACACCAAAGGCCCGGAGGAACACTTCAGAGAATGCCCATTCCAAAATGGAAGTGGGAAAGAATTGCAATGGACTTTGTGGTTGGTCTTCCAAGGACAATGGGTAAGTATGACTCCATTTGGGTGATTGTTGATAGGTTAACTAAATCTGCTCATTTCATTCCGGTAAAGGTGACTTACAATGCAGAGAAGTTAGCCAAGATCTATATCTCAGAAATCGTTCGATTGCATGGGGTTCCACTATCCATCATATCAGATAGAGGTACGCAGTTTACTTCTAAGTTTTGGAAAACATTGCATGCGGAATTGGGTACTAGGTTGGACCTTAGTACTGCGTTCCATCCTCAGACCGATGGTCAGTCTGAAAGGACGATTCAAGTGTTGGAGGATATGCTTCGTGCATGTGTCATAGAGTTTGGTGGCCATTGGGATAGCTTCCTACCCTTAGCGGAGTTTTCATACAATAATAGCTATCACTCAAGTATTGATATGGCCCCATTTGAAGCATTGTATGGGAGGAGATGTAGGTCTCCCATTGGTTGGTTTGATGCATTCGAGGTTAGACTTTGGGGTACTGACCTTTTGAGGGATTCGATGGAAAAAGTGAAGTCTATTCAAGAAAAGCTTCTAGCGGCGCAAAGTAGACAAAAAGAATATGCAGATCGAAAGGTTAGAGACTTAGAGTTCATGGAAGGTGAACAAGTCTTGTTGAAGGTTTCACCAATGAAAGGGGTGATGCGATTTGGTAAGCGAGGTAAACTTAGCCCAAGGTATATTGGTCCATTTGAAGTACTTAAGCGAGTAGGGGAGGTGGCTTATGAGTTAGCCTTGCCTCCAGGGCTGTCCGGAGTGCATCCGGTATTCCATGTGTCTATGTTGAAAAGATATCATGGGGATGGAAATTACATTATCCGTTGGGATTCAGTTTTGCTTGATGAGAATTTGTCTTATGAGGAGGAGCCTGTTGCTATTTTAGATAGAGAAGTTCGCAAGTTGAGGTCAAGAGAGATTGCATCCATCAAGGTGCAATGGAAGAATCGACCGGTTAAAGAAGCCACTTGGGAGAAGGAGGCGGATATGTGAGAAAAATACCCATATCTGTTTACAGATTCAGGTACTCCTTTTCGCCCTTGTTTTCCTTCTTGTGATCGTTTGGGGACGAACGATGGGTAAATTGGTATCTAATGTAACGACCTGTTTAGTCGTTTTAAGCAGCAGATTTTATTTCTGGAAAAACAGGCTGAGACAATGGAACCCACGACGGAACGTCATGGGCACGACGGACCATCGAGGGTGTCTCGTCCCAAAACACTTAGAAATTCTGAAATTTGGGTGCTGAAATCGACTCTCTGAACTTTGTAACGAAATGGCAGGACGGACCGTCACAGGTGTGACGGACCGTCACTGGCCCTTGGTGGAAATTTGGGTCTCTGAACTTTGCGACGACCTGCAGGACGGAACGTCGCAGGCACGACGGCCCGTCACAGGTTGTGCAATCCCAGTCTGGGTCGGATTTCTTGATACGTTTTAAGGGACGTTTTTGACTATTCTTGCCTTAATTATAAAGTTAGTGGGTTAATGTTAATAAGTCTAATTACTTGGGGGTTAAAAGAGGTAACCTTAAGTTAATTAGTGGGGCATTATTGCCATCTTTTATTCTTAATTATATACTAATTAGGGTAAAAGAAAGAGGGTTGGAATAAGAAAAATAAGAAAGGACAAAGAGAGACAGAAAAAGAAAGAGAACGAGTAGAGAGAGAGAGAGAAACGAAGGGGATAGCAAGGATTTTGAGAAGATAGCTTGTTGATCGCAATTCTTCGGTGGAGGTAGGTTATGGTTTTCATGCTTTCATAGTAAACTCTTAATAGAGAATGATATGTATTGGTAGTATTGTAAACCCTACTATGTGCTTAATTGTATGCATGCATGAACGTGATTATATAATTGTGATTATATTAAGCATGATGAAGTTATTGAATCCCAAATCTTGATAAAAACCTAATCTCTTTTAATGATGATGCCTTGGTAAGGGAGAAGGCTTGATGAACTAAAGTAATGAGATTGATGATGCCTTGGTAAGAAAGAAGGCTTGATGAATTGATGGAAGGAGATTTAGGGGATCGGGTGTCACGAACCGACACGTAGATTTAGGGGACGGGTGTCACGAACCGACACGTAGAATTAGGGGATCGGGTGTCACGAACTAACACGTAGAATTAGGAGATCGGGTGTCACGAACCGACACGTAGAATTAGAGGATCGGGTGTCATGAACCGACACGTAGATTTAGGGGATCGGGTGTCACGAACCGACACGTAGATTTAGGGGATCGGAGTGTCACGTACCGACACAAGAGGATTAATGAATATGAGGGATCGGAGTGTCACGTACCGACACAAGAGGATTAATGAATATGAGGGAGCGGAGTGTGACGTACCGACACAAGAGAAATAAAGATAATGAATCTTGAAAGATGTTAATATACTCAATCTAATGAACATAATTCCCAAATGAGTATGGTATTGAGGCTTGAGTCCTCATGCGTGAACTTGACGGTAATTGTTAATGATATAGTACTTGTTGTTGCTACATGTTGAGTATCATGGTTGATTTTATGATATTATTGGTATATATTGATTTTCTATTTTGAGTTGGCCGATGATATCTACTCAGTACCCGTGTTTTGTACTGACCCCTACTTTTATGTCCTCTTCTTGTTTATTTGTGGAGTGCAGCAAACGTGCCATCGTCTTCAACTCAACAGTAATTCAAGTCAGTCTTACTACATCGGAAATTCAGGGTGAGCTAATGCTTCTAGCTTGGACTGGATCTTCTTCTTCAAGTCTCGATGCCTTGAACTTCCGGCATGGACTAGCTTCTTATGTATTTTTAGCTTTTAGAATATTCTTAGTTTAGTCGTTTGATCGTAGATGTTCTTGTGATGATGACTTCCAGATTTTGGGGAATAATAGATGTTGAATTTTAGAAGTTAATGAATTGGTCTTTATTTAATGAGTTTAAGTCTTCCGCATTACTTTCTGTTGATATTATATTGAAATGTTAAGGTTATATTGGTTGGTTCGCTCACATAGGAGGGTAAGTGTGAGTGCCAGTCGCAACTCGGTTTGGGTCGTGACAATATCAACGATAAAGTAGAAATTATGAGGACAACACTGTCTTGCTGTAGAAGATGATCTATGAAGGAAGGACTAAGAGAAGAAGAGAAGAGAGAAGGAGAAGAATACTGGCAAAGTAGAGAAGAAAACTGAAATTAATTAGTATAAATAAATAAATCTTGGAATACGAAATGACATTTATAGAAGAGAGGAGAGAGGAGAGAGGAAAAATGAAAATTAAAGTCATTTTTTTTAATTATAACAATTCAAATTGTGACATATGTTGCCATATATACTTTCTGTTGCTACATATATACGATCTGTTGCCACATACAATTTTGTCATGTTTATTACAACGGAAATTACATATGTTGCCATAGACAACACATTTGATCCTTTCCATCATAATAGACATTTGTTTAAACAAAATCGAAATAATCATAAAAATATTTTAATTAATACTTCACCAATTGTTTTATACAATTTATCAACAAAAAGGTAATTCACAATTATATGATATACATAACCACCAATCTAATCAATAGTTGTAAACACAACATTTTTATTGATCTTAGCTTTTTTTTTAGTTCTACGCATCTCTGGGTCTTCCTTGTTACTAACATAATCATTTAGAGCCTTTACAATCCCATAATTCCATAGGAGTGAAGCATATCTCAAGCGAAGGGTGTCAGCACTAATTCCACATGATGGTACTTCTAATCCATCACTCAAAAATTCAGTGTATGCAGCAACAAAAATTTCATAATCTCTGCATGGTATATCATCAATCAGAAAATATAATATTGTGATACTTATAGACTACTGCTTTCTTGTTAGGCAATAACAATAACATGACTGACTTCGAGTGGGTGAGATTTGTTCTTTCCTTGGTAACATTTAAGAGCTGACCAGTTGGTTCGCTCATTTTGCTCAAAAAATCCACTCAACTCAAGGTACTTTGGCAACATTGTAGCCATATTTTGAATCTCGGATGATAATTTTCTATTAGACCTATTTGAGGACATGGAATTATATACTTTTATGCACCGTTCCTTCAATGCTACGACTGCCAAGACCCAATAAAATTCTCCATTACTATTTACAGGGACATAAACATTATCTCCAAGTGTCAAGGCAGTCCACAAGGTATACCAAACCCTTTCATTATGCCAATGATTTTATCCTCATATTCACTAGCATTGTCAAATGTATGTTTTAAAAAAATAACTAGCGGTGGTATATTGATATTTAGACTGAATCTTTTGCTTCGACTTCTTGCGCAAATAATAAAATATGATATCTACATACTGCACACATGCATCAAACAAGTGTATCAATTTAATGTATATATTCATGTACTAAACAATACATATAAAAGTGAGCATGAATTTACCTCATCATTTCAACACTTATTGAGTTGAGACATTATGTAGAACCAGTCCTCATTCCTTGAAAATGCAACTACTAAATCAAGTTGGTCAAAATCAAGTTTTGAACAATTAGCTAAGTAGTGATACTCCTTGTTTCCTCTGCAATTGTGTAATCATTATAAATAATTATTTATTGGTCAACAAGAAGAAATTCTAATAATAGTTGAACGGCCTTACTTTAATTACTTTTTTGCATGATGCTTGTAAAGACCCTCGTTTATCCATTGCGATAAGGATGACATTAGTTCAGTTGGACCCTCGCCGTCAATGCTAAAACCTTCAAATGGATATTGTCGCTTTACATCACAACTGACAACTTCAACTTTCTTCCCTTTCTTTTTCGCTTTCGCTTTTTCTTTGTTTCACCTTCTCCTTCTCCATCTCCTTTGCCTTCTTTATCTTCTCCTTCTCTTGTTTTGCCTTCTTCTCCTTCTCCTTTTCCTCATTTGCCTTCTTCTCCCTCTCCTTCTCCTCATTTGCCTTCTTCTCCTCCTTTTCCTTCTTCTCCTTCTCCTCCTTTGCATTCTTCTCCTTCTCCTCCTTTGCATTCCTTTTATTTTCTTTCTCAATAATTATAGAAAGTGTTCGAGAAATAGATTTTTTCAACCTCCTACACTTCAAAGCTTGTGAAGTCTTCTTGGATCTTTGCACATCAATATCATGAGACATTTTCTTAAAAATATCAGTGAGTTTTTTAACACGACTAATAAAATAATCATGTTGCTGCTCACATCCTTTGCATAGTCAAAAAAGAGCATTTCATGTTAGAAGATTGAGTTGTTGTCATGGATGAAGCTTCTTGTATCATTTCATCTACAAGGTAAATAAAAAAATATTAAAATTTTAGAATTCATTATAAAATAATAATAGCAGTATGTTGCAACAGATGAATAGTCTGTTGCCATAAATTAACATTATGTTGCCACATATGTACCTGTTGTTGCAAAACATAAAATTTATGTCGCAACATATAGATCTTATGTAGCAACTAATGAATCATATGTTGACACAAATGTATCGATTATTGCAACATTTGAATCTTATGTGGCAATAGATGATCATTTTTTTTTGACATAAAGTGAGATGTTACGACATATGATAACTGTTTGAATATGCACCAACATATCACTAAAATGTTACGACATACGCTAAATATTTCAACAAATTAAATATATTTTGGACGCCTGAACAACACTATATTTCTAAAATCATATCAACAAAACGGACACAAAAAGAACAAAAAAATGACTTTTCACTGAATGATAACAATACATATACATTTCCTCAAAATAAGGATTTTTTGAGTTGACTGATTTTCTTTCAAAAATAATAAATAATACACGCCATTAAGTCAAGTATTCAATTTTTCCATCTACAAAACGTTTTATTGTTCATTAATCCAAAAACTTTAAAAATTGTAAAATATTTCAAAAAAATAACCTACCCATTTCTAGTATAGTCGAACACGATTACAGTTCAGAAAGATGAGAGAGTAATGGAGGACTGGAGAGGAAGAGTAACAACTACAGAGGAAGAGTAACGACGGATTTCTAAATTTCTATGGAAGAAGAAGAACAATCCTCCAAGGGAGGAAGAAAAAGAAGAGAGAAAGAGGAAGGAGGATGAGTTTTTTTTTTCTTTATAAATGATTTGGTTTGAATTATAAAAGTGTACTTTTTTGTATTTTATAAAAGATTAAAAAGTCTTGAAAATATTAATTTGATCCCATAATTACTTAATTACATTTGAAAGAGGATTTGACCAGCTCTTGGTCAACCTGTCACTAAAAACAAAAACGAGACTTATTTGACACTTTTCCCTTAAGGCATAATATATATATTAGACCCTAAACTTGACTTCAAATTTTAACTTTAACATTCAACTTTCATAATGCACAAATAGACACTTTAACTATCCAACTTTTAAATAAATAAATAAATGAATCCTACATGACACAATACACATAGAACACCACGTAGGACAAAAAATGACATGTTGAATGATATGTAAGACATTTGTGTCTATTTGTTCAACTTTATATAAATTTAACTGTCTATGCATATTCAAAATTAAAAAGTATAAATATAATTTGAAACCAAGATATAAAAGGGATATTCATGTATTATGCTTCACTTAATTTTGTCAATATTCAACTCCACCTTAAAAAAAGTATTTGGAAGAGCACAAATTCAAAATAAAATTTCTCAAATCCAATCCAATCCAATCCAATCCTGTTTGGGTTGTTGTCTAAATCCCTAAGTTAGCAGATTTTTTCCTATTAATGGCTGCTGAACCATTACTTCAAACACACCCTATAACTGAATCAGCTCCATCGTCTCCGATCAATTTCTCTTCCTCCGATTCCGATTCCGATGATGACTTTTTCGCTCCGACTTCCTGGTCTTCCAATAACTTGCAGAAGAAGAAATTCCGCCGATCCAGAACTGCTCCTGCCATGGTTTCCGTGAATGATCTCTTTGAATCACACCCTAATGAAGAATCTGACCACTTCGAACCTACTTCTCTAGTCAGACAGGCTGCTTTTTTGCTTGTTATTTACCTCTCTCTAGGTGTAGTCGTCTATTCTTTCAACCGTGACCATTTCTCTGGAGTTGAAACCCACCCTGTTGTTGACGCTCTTTACTTTTGCATCGTCACTATGTGTACCATTGGCTATGGCGATATTGCTCCAACTACTCCTTTAACAAAACTATTTGCTTGTATATTTGTGCTTGTGGGTTTTGGTTTCATCGACATTTTGTTGAGTGGGGTTGTCAATTACGTACTTGATTTGCAGGAGAATTTTATATTGACCGGCAGCCGATTACAAGGGCAGCGGCAATTAGCTAGCAATGACCATAGGCGTAGCGGATTATCCGCCTGTATGGACTGCATTGTCGATGTAGCAAAGGGCAGAATGAGAATTAGATTGAAGGTGGGTTTGGCTCTGGGAGTTGTGCTTTTGTGTATAGGATTGGGTTCAATGGTGTTGTATTTTCAGGAGGATTTGGATTGGGTTGATTCGGTTTACTTATCGGTAATGTCTGTTACCACTGTTGGATATGGTGACAGGGCTTTCAAAACTCTCCCGGGAAGGTTGTTTGCTTCAATTTGGCTTTTACTTTCAACCCTTGCGGTGGCGCGAGCTTTCTTGTATTTGGCAGAGGCAAGGATTGACAAGAGACACAGGAGAATTACCAACTGGGTGTTGCAGCGTGAAATCACCATTGAAGATCTGCTTGCTGCTGATATTAACAATAATGGTTTCATTAAGTAAGTTTCCTTATTTCTTCCTATCCAAAACTCACAAAACCATAGTATCTTATACACTACAAATGCTGCCATAAATTTGTATACACACTCGTTTGGTTAGAGATATAAGGTATAATCATTCCACTATAATATGTAGGGACATTTTGTAGGATTTTTATACTGAAATAACTTGTTCTCAACCAAACGAGTGCTTTGATAAGAACTTGAGGTTTGGTTTCACTCCTTCATTGACCGATAGGCCACATCTTTGGGGCTTTACGTAACTCATACTCTCGCTATAATTTGTATGTTTTTTACTTTCCTTTTTAGTAGGTTTCAAAACATTGCAAATTCTTTAATTCTATTTTTTCAGGAGACATGTTAATGAGCACAACATTGAAGTATGTTTTGGTATATTTTTACCTATTTTTAGTTTAAGATCACAAGATTCAATAGTTTTTTCTTTAGTTTTTTGGAACGATCATAGTCAAACATACAAATTAAAACGTAGGGAGGCAGTATAATCTAATTATCTTTGTCCTGTTTTATGTGACAGTTTTGTTTGTCCTGTAATAATGGAAAGGAACATTAGAAGTTACTTTCATAGAAAAAAGACACTTCCTTTAATAACCAAACCTTTTAAATAAATGTGAATTGGAATATTTGGAACATATAAAAGACATAATTTGGATGGAGGGATTAATTAAAATGCTAATCTTTTGCAATACTACACAGGAAATCAGAATATGTCATTTACAAGCTCAAGGAGATGGGAAAGATCAATGAGAAAGATGTAATGCAGATATGCAATCAGTTCAACAAGCTTGACGAAAACAACTCTGGGAAGATAACATTACCCAGCCTCTTGCAGAGTCATTTATAGCTGAAATTCTTTCACTACCGTGTACTTAATCTGCTAATTTTCGAGAAAAAAGGTTAGTATCTGATGTGTATGACATTAAAGTGTTATATTGCGTATATATGTTCTTGTATGTCAAGTGTTTGAGCCAAATGTGAACATTGACATATAGTGGTATAAGTTTACCTGGAGAGAATATGTGTAAGCTATGAGAGGGAACTCTGGTGAGGAAGAAAACTACAATGAAAACAAAGGAATAGTTGTTAGAGTCATTGATTTTCTGGTGAAACCCCCATCAATTATTTGGTAGAGTAACAACAGATGGCGGTGAAGCACCAACAACGGTTAATATCAGAAGCAAAGAGGGGTGTGATAAGGCTAGTCCTCCTCGAGCCTACTCCCGTCTTTTGAATTAAGCTTCTGAGTAAGTTGGTATAGACGCAAAAGAATCAGCTGACACTAGACTACAGTTAAGAGTTTGTGTGAAAGAGAAAACATGAAGAAAGAAAAAAAATTTATATCTCTCAAAAAAAAAATTGTGAAATTTGTTGGAGGTTGTATATATATTTTGTAAAGATTTATTGTATTATTTGAATGTGTAATATTGGATTTATTTGGTATATCTATGTATAAATCCCCTTCTATATTTCAGCACTTAAACAGGCTCTTAGTGGCTCTTAAACAAGCTATTCAATCTTTCTTGATTTGAATTATGTTGGGGATTTTGGCTCATAATACTACATTTTAAATTTGATCCTTACACTATTTCAGCTAATTATCCTGTCTTATTTCACGTGTCACTGTTTGATTTCACGCACGTTTAAGGATATTTGAAATTTGTAGTTTGAATCAATTTAGATATTTGTATAATTATAAATTATTTCATCAAGGATAAAAAAGATTTTTGAAGTTAAATTATTTTTGGAACTGACTAAAATAAAATGTGTACCACGTAAAATGAAATAGAGCGAGTAGAAGTTTTATACGTATAATTTTACAACAAATACTTGCATAATATGAAAGTTTTAAACTAGGAGAACTAGTCAAATTTCAATTCACACTAAATTTTCTTTGACTATTGATGCCTTTTTTAGTCATTGTTGAATTAGTGTAATTTCAATTCACACTACAAAAAGTAGATCGAAAATTGACCTTTTGTGGTCATTGTTCAATTAGTGTAATTTCAATTCACACTACAAAAAGTAGATAAAAAATTGACCGAACGATGCACAATTTTTTCCTAATTTTATTTTTAGTAATATCAATTGAGCACTACTGATTTTTGACGTATTTCTGTAGCATAAAAATATAAATTCGATTGAATTCTATCGTTATTCAACAGGTCTTATTAAAAAAAGTATTCCAAAAAATGATTGAAGTTAGAGTCAAGCAAAATTTTTTTTTTTAAAAAAAAATCCATCAAGATCAGTGTCAAGTAATTTTTTTGTTTTAGTAATCTATCGGTTCCGACTTTCGTGGAAAACATGTTGGTTTTAATTGCGAATGATAAGTTTATTAAAAAAAGAAAAGAAAAAAGAAATACTACTAAATATTTTCTGAGTTATGCATTATACTCCTTTTTAAGATATTATTTTATCATTTTAAAATGATAGACACTGTTTTTTAGTTCATTTCAGAAAAAAATATTACTTTATTACGATTAAACTAATGTATCTTTAAAAATGCATTTTTTTAAAACTTAAATAAAACAATTAACAGCTTCATGATATTTTTTTGGGCAATTTTTATATATAGCAAATAAAAAATTTATATTTGTATGCTATAGCAAAGTTAACATAATTGCCCTTCATAGCAAACATAGAAACTGTATAATTCGTTATACATATACAGTTGAAGCAAATTGTATAAAACGAAGTGTATAAAACAAGAAAGAGAAAGACACTTGGGCAGAGAACTGTATAAAAACGAAGTATATAAAACGAATCATATTATTATAAGTGTATAGAATGATTATATACAATTTGAATTTATATAAAATGAGAAAGAGAGAAAGACAAAAGAAACTTGACAAGGAATATACAATTGAATCGAATTGTATAAAGAGAGAAATTAGATACAATTTGAAAATTGTATAAAACGAGAAAGAGAGAAAGGCAAAAGAAATTGGGCAGAGGAGTATTTTTATTGTATTATTATAAGTGTATAGGACGAAAATATATATACTTGCATGTGTTTATACAATTTTCTCATGTTGTATACAAATAGAAATGCAATTTATACATTTCAGTTCTTTTTGTATAAGCGAGATTTGGGAGAGTGGCGAGCGAGATCTGGAAGAGGGGAGAGAGGAGAACAAAAATATATGTATTTATACAATTTTCTCACGCTGTATACAATTAGAAACAGTTTTTATACACTTGTGTTTGTATAAAAAGTGAGAAAGCGAGCGAGAGATTGGAGGAGAGTGGCGAGCGAGATATTTGAGAGAGAGGTGTCTGACAATTTTTTTGCAAAATATGGAGCACAATTAAATCAAACTCTAGTTACTCCGTTTATTTTAGGTTATCATGTTATTATATATAATTTTTTCCTATTTTTTTTATATTAAATATAAAGGCACAAAATGCGTTAGAATGACGGCGGTCACATAAATGCTTCAAATTCAGTCCACGTACCTCATCTGCTAATTGTTAGCATTTCTCTGAGCGTCTCAGATCTGATTTTAGGTTAATTGTGGTAACAATTTTCTTTTGTGCTTCTTCTCATGGGTTTATGATTTGATTAGCGTTTGGTTTTCTTCTGTATTGGACGGATTTGATGTACAATCAATTTTTGTGTTTCAATTCTGACTGCTGCTTGTTGATGTTTTTATCACTTTAATGAATTCAAAAATAATTAAACAGAGCAGCTGTATGTGTTTAATTCTTTCTCGAACCAGAAAATTTTATTGTTTTTTCACCATTTTTGCAGGCACAATTTTAGATAGTTGAGATGTTGATGGATGAGGCAAAACTCTTGCTAGGCTTTCCCACTAGTTTTTGCCCCAATGCTTCTCAGGTATATCTTAATCTTACATATAAAGATGCTCGTTTATTAGGATACCATCCTTTCGAATTTTCAACTACACACCTAAACTTTGTAGCCTTGCTGTTGTCGGTTGAGAATATAATTAAAAGTAACAAAAATGTGCTCTGTCTAACCGCTTACGTTTTTAGATAAGATGGTCACACACTTCAACGTGATATTAGAACAGATAGAGGTCTTGAAAGGAACAAAGAGAGATAGGTGATGGAGAAGAGGGGGCCTAAATGTGTCATTGGTGGAGGGATGATTATTTGGTGGCTTGCAGAAGGATTTGTTATGGAAGTTCTCTACCGTGTTGTATGAAATGGGACTGGAAGAAGGTGGCGAAGAAGTGGTGGTTGTAGGAAATATTTCCAAGTGAGGGAGACGTAATGGTTGGAGAAGAAAAAAAAAGAATGAAGAAGATTGCAAAAGAAAAGGAAGAGTAGAATGAAAATGAATGATGGAGAAAACAACAACTAGGCTTACTACATAACTTTGTGAAAATTTCCTTTTTACACACCCTCCATTCATGAAACTAATGATAGTATCATATTTCAAACAAATGCAGGTCAAAGCTGCTTATAGAAAGAAGGTATGGGAGACTCATCCTGATTGCTTTCCAGTTCATCTCAAACCTAATGCAGAACTCAAATTTAAGATGGTGAGCTTTCCACTTTGTAGACACAAAAAGTGTTTACTTTCGTCATTCCTTCTTATGATACCTGCTGCTGCTTTTCGCTGAAACTTCATTTTCATAAACTTGCCATGATCACTCGGTTATGCCAAACCAAGTTAGTCTTTCGGGACCAGCGAAGAAATAATTTTTTTTGTGAGAACCAGTATCTGTATTGGTCCTTTTGGTAACTCTCGTGTTGTATGAATTTCTTCCCTCTTTCTTGCAACTATACTCTTTCTAGGAGTGTGAGCAAAAGGGTAATTCTTTGTCTTTCAAGTTTCACCTGTGTGTCTACTTTCTGATGAAGGTATTTATGTGGGTCATTTCTTTTCTATGAGCTTTCATTTTGCTGGTCATTGCTTCTGAAGTTCAAAATGCGTGTGTGGGTGCAGATTTCAGAAGCATACACTTGCCTGCTTTCTGGTAATTCTCATGTCTTAGCACATCTTCAACATGTGACAGCTAAGAAGATTCATTTACTTGCTTGAAACCTTAACTGATGAAATATCAAATGAACATGATTTTCAACTAAAAGAAAGAACCTTCTTGTTCTTTCTGCTTACAATATTGTTTCTTTTCCCCACTCATCTTGTCCCTTTTTAAGAAATCTATCGTGTAGAATTCTTTTATGATATATTCCTTTGATGCTAATAGTTCTAGGATGGAAAACACCAGATAAATACAGCGTGTGCATTAAATCGTCCAGAGCCCTATTGGAGTTCATTTTATTTTTCCAACTACATTCTGTTTTATTTGTTCCTTACTTGTCTAAGTTGGGCTCATATCTCATTTTGAATGTAAATTACAGGTGCAAGACAAGAAGGTGAACATGTAGGTAAGCTACTGTAGATTAGCTCTTTATTGTGTGTGTGCATGTGGGCGCACATATAACATGGGATCAACCCCTGATCTTATTAGAAAGACGTACCATGTTTTGTTATCAGTTGGATATTCGCGTGTTGTAAGAAGTGGTGTTCCTAGAGGAGGAGGAGGAGGAGGGAGGACAAGAAACCATGCACTGATTGGGCTTCCCTTTCTTTTTATTATCTTGGGAACTGCAGCATTGGGAGGAACAAATGTTGCCAGGTATGTTGATTTTGAATTCTTACTTGCTTGAAGAAAAGTTAAATCAGATGATCTGAATCTGTGTTTTTTTTAATACCTTCCACATCAGGGCCTACAGAAAACAGAAGGCAGATTATCCTTCTCATAATCCTTTTCTACCTTGATTATTCATAAAATATTTGTGTATAAATACGGTATGTGTGAAGTTACTCCTCCATGAAATATAACATTTATGTAATTTTGAAGTTGTTCATTATGTAAAATTAGACTATAGTTTAGGTCATGGAAGTTCACTTTTGACTCCATTGAAGCCATGATCCCTTAATCGATGTTGTAATATTTTCTTGCACACAACTGTTGCACATTTGATAACTGAAATTCATAGCCTCCCTTGTTCTAAATACATTTTTAGTGCATCACAAAAATACTGATATTTGTTCATCATAAATAAGGTATGTAAGTGACATTTTGGCCCAACTACATGGGAATGTTGCCTTTTCCTTTGTTTATACCATTGTTTATTATAAGTGTCACTTTGGCCCAACTACATGGGAATGTTGCTTTTTCCTTTGTTTATACCATTGTTTATTACGCACATTTTCTTACACCTGAGTGCCAAATTGGTATAAATTTAGGGTGATAAAAAAATTGTTCCAAGTTTTGAATCCCATCTCACATAATCTATTGGAATAAAAGTAATGCCATAAAATAACAGTGGAAAATATAGGAGAAGCTTAAGCTACTCCTTCCTTTCTTTTATAGTTTTATTTACAGAGTATCATGAATTGTTACCTATGATCTTCACAATATTTTTAATAAGTACATACTAGATAAATAATGACCACAAGTCTCAACAACATTATTTCTTTCTTTTACTTCATGCCAAAGCAATTGATCCTTCAAAATTGCAGGATCAATTGCGTTTATCCCATAACAATTTACATCAAATCTCTCTAGAGATGTTTATTTTAACATGTAAGAGACCCGAAAATAGAATACAAGAATCCTTGACCAGATCATTTTGCCGAGATACTTCTGTCGTCAGCCCGTACGAATAATATGATATCTGAACTCAATGAGAGAACAACAATAGCACCTGTTTGAAGTTCAGATTGATCTTTCTCTTGACTGGACACTTTTGTTCTACCTCAACAATTCATCCATAGTACATCATCAAATTCACCCCTCAACTTATCTCCTACTATAACGTTCCGTTCTATGTCCAAAGCAGTCATAGGCGTACCTGATGGGTGCCATGCCGGAGTTCCATTCTCATATGCATTACATGTCAGTTGTCTCAACCCACTCCCATCCAACTTCACCAAATATAAGTCACCGTAGGGTTGGTATTGGTTTGGCAGTGACACTGGTTCTGCTGTTACTCCACCCAAGTTGCCCGTGAACAGAAGCCATTCACAGTCCTTACTAAAGCATACGTGGTTTAGCCTCTCTTTATCTACTTCATCAGATCCCTCTGGCCCTGCCACGTGGATCCTACGAAGACCTGTGCCGTTTGGATGAATCACATAAATGCTGAAGCAAGTGACATTATCCGGATTGTGCCTGTTGGAAGAAAATGCAATCAGCTTTCCATCAGGTGACCAGCTTGGCATTGTATCAATCCATGGCCCCTCTGTTAGCTGACGAATTCCTCCACCCTCCAGCTCTCCCTTAACAGAATCCATAATATACAGATTTTTGTGCCCTGAACGGCCTGAACGGAATACAATGTGCTTTCCGTCTGGCGAGCAGGAAGGGAAGGCATTATTTCCCGTCTCCTCTTTTGTGAGAACTTCTATTTCTACTGGAATTTCTCCGCAATCATCGTTAGTTAGATTTAATGAATTGAATGAAACTCGTGCTATTTGGACAGTTGCTTTTACAGAGTCGAATACAGGTCCGATTGACGTAAAAATCACATTGGGTTCAGCTGGAGACCAGGAGTTGCAGAAAGCTGTACGGCCTCTGAACAATGTCCACTTCTTGGAACCGTCTGATTTGATGATTTTGAGGCCTGAATTAGCATTGAAATCATGATTAAACGCAATAAAGTCACCTGAGGGAGAGAAGGAAGGAAATGATCCATTAAGCCTCAGCATTCTCAGTCCTTTTTCTGGAGAAATTATCGGGGCCAAGGAAGGAATTGTTGCATCTCCCGATGATGATTCACCTCGGAACCGGTGATAACTGAGAAACGACGACTTAGGAGAGAAGAATGGACTGTAATGGTGAGTGGTAGGGTTAAGCAACTCGGTCACCGAATAGAACTTGTGAGACTCCACATCGAAAATCTCAATGTGGCGATACTTCGTCCCCTGTCTTCTGGTAGCAATAGCAATCATTGATTTGGAGCTGTGTGAGGCCGCTGGAGTAAAGCAATGCACACCAGGAGGAGTAACTCGAATCGGATCAGTACGCAGATTGAGTGAATCTTCAAGCAAATCTACTCTAAAAATGCTCCACCAACCATCATCAGCTTGTCGGTGAAAATAGATAGTCGAATCACCAGACCAAGTTGGCCAGCCACCGTGTTGGCACACAACTATCCGCTTTTCTGGGTCAGATTCAGGGAAAACAACAATATCAGTAGTCAGATCATGGAATTCACCAGTAGGCCAACGACGGTCTCCGTACGATGCAACCGCAATCAGGTGTCCAGACTGCGAAATCGCCGGACTATAATCAACACAGCCGTACGGAGTCAAGCGGATGATGTTACTATTATCTTCTATATTGGTAGAGTAAAGAGCGGACGAGCTGGTGAAAACTTGTTTGGGTTGCTGATGAGCTGAAATATAGTAGAGTTGTTTATTTCGAAGAAATGGACGGTCGAGAAATAGGCTATCAATGGGAGTAGGAAGTTGTTCCATCTGTACCTGAGAGGAGGGGTGTCTCAAGTAAATGCGAGGAGCACCTGATCTCTCCGAGACGAATACAAGTGTTTGATCTTCATCGACAAACTGTCCGTTGTAATTGATGGAGGTACCGTCTGTGAGGCGATGTTCTACCGGAGAATTGAGAAAAGAAAATGGAGATTTGATGGAGAAGATGTCGAAGCCATAATTGGTTCTGCCGACGGTGGAGAAGATAATAGAGCCATGTGGTGACGACTGTGAATCCATGATACTATGGTTGATGTGCTTTGCAGGCTGGAAATGGCAAATGTTATGATAGAGAAATCTGAGCTGCAGTAGGAAACGGCGACGGATCGTAAGTAGGTGGGGACTCTTCACGTTAGGCATGACGTTTTGGTCTTTTTTTTTTTGTTTTCACGCCAATTTGAAGTGGACACGTAATATACAAGTGCCTTATCCCCAAAAGAAAGAAGACAAAATTATCTCGTTCGTCCGTGAGAGGTAACAGATATATCGTAAAATGTTATTTGTGGAAGGTGACATGTGTTGTATGAAATTTGTAGAGGTACGCAAAAGCTGGCACAGAGACTACGGTTTAGAAAAAAAAAAAAAAGGCAAACAACTTTGATAGCTAAGCTTTTGTTTTAGTAGGTGGATGCTCCTCCATAGTACACAATGGAACTCTAAACTTTTAGTTAAAGTTGTGGGACACTTGTTCACGTACTGATTCTTCTTATCTACTCTTTTTTTTTTCGGTTTTAGCACTACTCATAATTGGTCTTCATTATTGTTAACAGTAAGTGGAATTCAGATCTACAAATTAGAGATTCTACACTCCACTAAAAAGGCAACTAGATTCGAGAAAACAACCATATATTATTCCATATGTTTAAAAAGGAATGATCTATTTTTTTTTTAGTTTCCTTAAAAAAGAAGGGCAAATTTTATATATAGCAAATAAACAATTCATATTTATATGTTATAACAAAGTTTGCATAATTGTACTCCATAGCAAACATAGAAAATGTATAATTCGCTATACATATATATAGTTGAAGCAAATTATATAAAACGAAGTGTATAAAATAAGAAAGAGAAAGATACTTGGACAGAGAACTGTATAAAAACGAAGTTTATAAAACCAATTGTATTATTACAAGTGTATAGAACGATTATATACAATTTGAATTTGTGCAAAATGAGAAAGAGAAAGATAAAAGAGATTTGACAAGGAATATGCAATTGAATCGAAATGTATAAAATGAGAGAGAGAGAAATTAGATACAATTTGAAAATTGTATAAAACGAGAAAGAGAGAAAAGTAAAAGAAATTGGGCAGGGGAGTATTTTTATTGTATAACTATAAGTGTATAGGACTAAAATATATGTACTTGCATGTATATATACAATTTTCTCACGCTTTATACAAACAGAAACACAATTTATACAATTCGCTTCTGTTTGTATAAGTGAGAAAGGCGAGGGTGGCGAGCGAGATCTGGAAGAGGGGAAATAGGGGAACAAAAATATATCTATTTATACAATATTCTCTGCTTTATACAATTAGAAACAATTTTTATACACTTGTGTTTGTATAAAAAGTGATGAAGCGAGCGAGAGATTGGAAGAGAGTGGCGAGCGAGATATTTGAGAGAGAGACGCCTGACAATTTTTTGCAAACGTTAATGGAGTACAATTAAATAGTTACTCTATTTATTTTAGGTTATTAGTTTGCATATACAATTTTCCGTAAAAAGAATGATATTTATTTTTTATTTTTTGGTAATATTGTCATTTCGATTTTTAACATAGCATATTTAAAGCTATAAGATTAAACAACAATTTTGTATATTAGACATAATTTTTTTTTTTTTAAAACCACAAGATTATTCAAAAGAAAGGAGATTAGCTTGTTAAACAGCAAGTCAGCTACCCTGAAAATGAGCAATGCTTTTGGGCTATCTCATGGCAGCCAAAATGAAAATGAGCAAGCTTTTGAGCAATCTCATGACAGCCAAAAGAGGCACCATATTAGTGTTGAAGTTTTATTTGATATTTGGTGTAACTGTGGAAAATTATTACAATTTCATTTATTTATACATACAACAACTACTACCTTGAATTCTTGTTTCTTCATTATAGTCTTCCTCACCTCAAGTATGCTTCTTCTCCATTGCAATCTCAACCCCACTGCCATAAGATGGACGATACGATACGTTAGCAAAACAAAGGCGCATGCATTTGTGAGGGGCATGCCATTTCCATGAGTGTTATATATCCACATAGAGTGATTTGAACATCCTTTATCGAAAAGTAAGTAAAATAGTTATGTTTCGATACATAATAGTGAACACCACTGGTCTAAACTATGTGTGACCGTGTTATCCTATAGTACTCCTATATAACCAAGAACTACATTCTTGAAGTTTTAGAAATTGAACATGACACTTTCTATAAACAACAGGAAGCTCAGTAATACGACCTAAGAAATGCCTGTGGAAACAATCTTGAGAATATTTGGTCTTTTGCTTTGATAAGCAACTCGTATAGTCCATAACAGGGGATGTGAACCAGAGCCATGCCAAAATACCTGAAACCAACTGCCCGTTTTAGGATGTATTCAAATCGTAAAGAAGTAGAGAAGGTGAACATAGATAGCATGTTATTACCACAATGGTGCCCATGGAGTGTTAAGTTCCAAGAAAGGATACGGCCACCTGCACAACAGCGCAACTCTTTGAACCATAGACGATATACATATGTCTTTTACACATGAAAACAAGCGTATGATGGGTGTATCTATTTACCAAGATAAGCAGCACACATGTAGACTCCACTGGAAAACAATATAAGAACAGCTCCATAGTATAAAATAAGTGATACCAAACCAAGTAAATTGCTGAAACACAAAACAGTTGTCTCATATTAGGCTTACGGAATTTGACTACTTATAGCAAGCATTGTAAGGAACTCCGAAAAACTTATGGGAGTTAGGGATGGGAGAAACTGTTGCACTTACAAGATTGCTCAGGACTGAATCAAGAAGAAGAAATACAGCATTTACAGAGTGCATTAATCCAATCAGCTGCCATGACAACAAAAGTTCACAGTTACAACAACTAGTTGAGTAGATAAACTGCAATTTCAACGATTAGAATAACTAGTAGAGTTCCTTTTGCTTTCACTTTGTAAAGTTACATATTGAGCTAACAAAGAAATGGATTCTTATCCCACCATCACGATTCCTCCCTCTCTTCACTGTTTAAGAGCAATAATCACAAGTTTTTCCGTAAGATTTTAAAAGGGAGATCAACTTGTTTCCTTACTCTTAGCTGATTAAAAGGTTAGATCACAATTAGCTAGTAACTACGCTCGATGTTCTAAGATG
Organism: Solanum lycopersicum; assembly: GCF_036512215.1. Classification (NCBI taxonomy): domain Eukaryota; kingdom Viridiplantae; phylum Streptophyta; class Magnoliopsida; order Solanales; family Solanaceae; genus Solanum; species Solanum lycopersicum. The sequence goes on from NC_090805.1 coordinate 3,317,647, forward strand.
AGAACAAATATGTTCCTTAAGGACGTTGAGGAACAAAAGCATTGTGGTCATCCAAACTTTCTCATGCAAATGCCATTTTCGTAGCTGAATTCACCTGTCCTTTCCTGTTTCTCCCCACCCTCTTTATGACCTCCCCCGTCTTTTTCTGGCTTAATGAATGGCGTAAGGTCTTCAATGAGTAGAAAGGACTATCATCACACACTTTTTTAAGTGTTCTGCGGGAGCTTGGTGAGTTTATCAAACTCCTTTGATCTCTGATTACTGATTACTATTAACAACGATTCGGTACACAATCCAGACTATCTTAGATGGAACATGATGCAAACTGTTATAGTGAACTTTTGACATGGAAAGATGCTTCTATATCATTTCTAAAAACTTGAACTAAATGAAGATGAACTCACCAGGGTGAGCTTAAAATTTTCACCCGTCATAAATGGGAGCAATAGACACCAAAAGACAATATCTGTCAGCATAACAGCACCTGCACAAATCTGTAGGAAAAACAAAACAATAAACTCGAGTCAAAAGTTGTAATACCAAATTCATATAAGCTGATCAAATGAAAACATGTTATAGATATTGTAAAGATGGAGGATTGCCCAAGTTCATGTAAAGAGACTAAGTTTTTTACCCACTCTAACACCCCCTTCACGCCCAGGAGCGTGAACGGGGAGTCCAAACAGAAATTAACCTCACTTTGATATCATGTAAAGATTGATATTGGGTCTAACTCAACCTCAAAAGCTAGCTTATGACAGGAGGGTTGCCCAATTCCATATAAGAGGCCACCAAACGATTCCCCAATCAATATGAGACTTTTACAGACTCTAAGAGCTATCGTTTACTTGCTGTGATTGCTGAATTAATCGTTGTTAATGCGATTAGGCAGACAAATTCATTTAGTCCATTCACCATCAAGACAAATCCTTCCTTTCAAACTTGTTGAACAAGTTAAGCTCCCCCAACTTCTCAGAGGTAGGAAAATTTGTTAAAAACATCCAAATTTGACATTTTCGAATGCTAACCTGATAAATAATTAGCATCAAATTTTCCAAAAATCCAAGCTGTTGCTCAGAGTTACTCTGTTCAGCAGTTGTTCTAAGAAATTTATCCGTTTCTCCGCGCTGATTCGTTGTATACAACCAGCATCCCCGGGCCGATATAAAAGTTCCCAGCTGCAACAGAACACATTATAATCATCAGTTTTAAACCACTTGAAATAGGAGGAAAAAACAAACAAACAAGCTGTAAGATTAATACCGCAAAATAGATCCCAACTAAAGCAAATGTCCATCTGAAAAACAATTTAGAATATCGAATCAGTTGAGAATTAGTAAATTTTACTGAATAAAAAACAATAAAGTGGAGAAGGAAGAAGTACTGTGTGTAGAATAGGAAGACGAAGAATCCTAAGTTAACAACAGTCTGATAAATCATAAAAGCCATAGCAACTAAAGCGGAAGCTCTAAAGCTGAGAAGCCAAATAGGATGGAGATTTCTCCAACAGGGGATCCACAGATCAGTCGACTTTATAATAATAGGTTCGTTTTCTTTTCTCCGCTTGTTGATGATGAATCTTAATGCGATTGTTGTTGGTATGATGAAGATTAGAGCACAAACAAAGACTTGCCATTGAAGCCAGTAGTCTAAACCCAAGGCAGACATCTCTGTTTCTCTCTTTGTTTTAGTTGATGGAAAATAGAAGTAGAACAGAGCTAGTAGAGTATACAGGCCATGGAAAAATCAACAGGATGACTCTTTTGCAGGCATACCACAACCGATAAGTTAAGATTGGTTGGTAGTTGCCATTTCTGAAACTCAAGCTTTTGAAAATAGCCTCTCGAAGAAACGTATAATAAAACTGTGTACGATAGATTCTTGTGATCCGACTCTTTCACGAATCAGGTGTAGCATAAGATAAAGTTGTGTACAATAGCTTATACACTATTTCATAGATTCTATGTATAGCCAGAGTTTTAATGCATCAAAATAACAGTAACTAATATAAATATGATATAGGTTAAGTATTAAATGTAATAAAATAATTTAAGAAGTAAATAGTAGCTAATATTAAAAGCAAAATACGATAAAAAGAAATTTAATATAAAAATAATACTTTATTTTTAAAATAACGAACGAGAAAAACTAAACATTTTCAACGCAGTGGTGTTCGAATTTTTGTCGGTAGTATAGTCTTTTTATTACGAGCCTGTTTTGGTTTAGCCCTCCATGAATTTCAAGTACTAAAAAAATCGTTTTAGGTGTTAAAGTTTGTTCTATAATAAATTATTTGAAAAGTACAAATTGATTAATAATTGGTTAAAGTTAAATAGGTATTTATTAATGTAAGGACAAGTTATGAATAAATTTATGCACTATTTTATATACGTATTAGTTATGTAATAATTAGTTATATCTTTTCCGTAAAAAACATGTTAATTTCTTTGAACTTTAGTTGATAGAATTTTAGTTAATTTAAAATTTGGTATGTCGACTGAAAACGACCTTATTATCATTAATATCCACTTTTCCTAACTTACATTTATTTTTTCTTTGCGCATATTTTTCTTCTATCTATTTTTAGTCTCGCTTTAGCTTTTCTTTTTTCCTTTCCAAAATAAAGAATAGTGAAAAGGGAATTACCGAGTAAAAAATCAAACCATCACCAATAAGGTGAATAGCTAGTCAAATCAACTAACCTATTTTATTATCGCGTTAGTTCAAAAATTATTCCAAAAATAATAAAAAAATCATGATCTATATTTTTTCAAGAAACTCTATATAATTTATCTAGTCATACATACGTAACTAAATTCTAATAGGTTCCAATATCATCAATTTGAGTTTGTATTTTCTTCCTTCAGATGTAGTATAATTCTAATGTTAACTATATTATTTTAAAACATTAATACTAATTTACGTTAATACTACTTTGATTTTTTTTTTTAAAGTCACAAAGAACCAATAGATTGCATTTGCAAAGCAGAGGCAAGCAAAAGTACCTGCCCCACCACGTGAACAATAACTCAAATTCAGTGAAATTGGACATAAATATGTACAAAATTTATAGGTAGGTTTACCAAAGAGGACCCATGGTGTTGAGAGTTCCAAAAAAAAAGTAAAGCCACCTACACAATATTTTTCAAAGTAAAATGTGACTATATATTATAATTTGATCTCATGCAAAAATATATTTTTATTACCAGATTAATAAACCATAGCAGCAGCTCCACAACACAAACCGAAGGAAATGACTGCAAATTGAAGCGCTACGTTGATTTCTCATACAGTTGTTTATCTTATATTCCAAACATACTTAGAATAAAATTTTGAACATCTTTATAAGACAACAAAGTTTAAGAATATTTTTATAACTAGAAAATTAAAACTAGTAGCAAAACTAGAATCAGAAACAGATTAAAAAAAATATATGAAATATTTTTCTTAAAGAAGAATTGTTGTTAACATGTGTCTAAAGAATCTTACTGATTCCAACAAACTTTGCAGAAACACGAAGTTACCAAGTTTAATGAACCAGTGAAGAACAAAAAAATAGAAGAACTGAAATTGATTCACAAATCTAAAATTTGTAAAACACGTACCAAAATCTAGAAAATTTTTAATAGAAAAAGATCAAGTCCACTGAACTCACAGTGTCCCTTAAGGAAATTATTCCCCTCTAGTATCTGAGGTTTGATTTGGAATATGACTTCCCAGGGTAAAATGATCTCAATCACCAAAGTATAAATACCAAAACTTCGGTGTCAGCTAACCACTCAACGGCAGTAAAGTACGCTTAGAATATTAGATTTAGTAGTTGAAGAAGAAGTCCATTAATTCTATATTAAAATGAGAGGAAATCCCTCAATTTATAGAAAACAAAGGGTAGTGCGAAAATGTTCTTATTGTGCCTTACCGGAAAGGTTACAAACCTTTGGAAAAGGCACAATCTTTCAGAAAGGTCGTCACCTTTCATAAAACTCACAACTTTCCATAAAAGTCATAATTTTTCATAAAAGCCGCAACTTTTCATAAAAGTCGCAACTTTTCATAAAAGTCACAACATTTCATAAAAGTCCCAATTCTTTATAAAAGTCGCAACTCTTCATTTTTCATTCATACCTTTTTAAAACCCAACAATCCCCCACATGAATGGGAAATAACTCGAAGATAGAGAAACGGACAAGTATGTGTACTTTACAAGCAAGAATTAATTGCATCTGGATAAGTAGGTTTTCCCTTGGACTTTCCGTAGTGAACATATATCGGATATACTCAGTCAATCGGTAGATGTGATATCTTTGAACCGTCGAACTTTGGTGTATACCTAGACAACCATATGTCACACAATTAACGTTTTACCATTTATGGTTCTTACGGTTGTGTTCGTTTTGGCCATGAACACCTCATGGTTTCATGAGTGTATAGAGAGATGGGCTTTTGACAATCATCTTCTTTGAAGCGGCTTACACTTCACACTCACATAGGTGATTCCTAATCGTGTTATCGCGTAGATACACTATTTGGTCAACTCTGTCAAACTTAGCATATCATTAAAACCATTAAGCTTTATTAACTCCTTAACAAGCCTTAATGTTGTATCCTTGTCCCTGAGCATTGTCTTCATCATGAGAATGGATTGAGTTCGTTGACAATGCCAAACCGTCATTCACAACTTTGTTTTTCTCCTTGAATCTAGATCTTGGGATCTCCAGTCTGCTAGATAGAGTTACCGCCGTGATGACTTGTCCTAAGCCGTAAATTCATTCCCTTAGATGATCTTTTAACTTCCTCTCTACTTAGGCCTTTTTGTAAGTAGATCCGACATATTATCCTTTGACTTTACATAGTCAATTCTGATAATTCTACTAGAGTAACGCTATCATGTCTATGTCGTATATGACGAGATTTTCCGTTATAAATCATGCTCCATGCCCTACCTATTACATCTTGACTGTGAAAGTGTATGCATACTAATGCCAATGGTTTTGGCCAAAATAGAATATCTATCAAGAAATTCTGGAGTCTTTTAACTTATTCACCGACCTTATCTAGAGCACCTAGCTCAAAGATCACTGTAGAGCTAGCGATACATGTCTCTTTTGAAATATTTCTAAGAGATTGCTCCTCTACCAATAGTAAATACATATTCACTCGTGAATTTTACTTCATTCTTCCGATGATTCAATTTGCATCACTATATCTCTCAATATTGTTGGATATTGTTATAATGCAAGACATAGTTTTAAGTATTATTTTAAATACTCCAAAACTCTATTTATTGTCATCTAATGAATTTATTTGGGATCACTTGTGAACGGAATCTGTTTAAAATAACAAATGCTATATCTGATCGCACACACTATATGATATACATCGTGCTTCCCAAAAATCTAGCACAATCCAACTGCGAGTCACTTTTGTTTTCACTCTTTTGAAATGCAAAGCTCACATTTATTGGACACTTGACAATATTGACATTCAAATATTTGAACTAGTTAAGTACCTTTTCAATGCAATGAGACTGTGAAAATGCTAAACATTATGGAGTTCTACGAATTCTTATATCTAAGATCGTATTAGCAACTCCAATAATTTTCATTCCACTTGCTTTATAGCATACGTTTAGTAGCATTTATGTCATTAGTGTCTCTATTGATGATCAACATATCACCAATATACAAACAAACAATGACCTTATGATATTAATGTGAATACATTTATCACTTCCATCATTCTTCAATCCATTTGCCGACATGATTTGATCAAATTATGTCATTGTTTGGGTGCTTCCATAATGTGACTTAACAAGTTCACACTCTTTCTTTTATTTACCAGGAACCACAAAACCCTCGGGTTGTTCCATGTAAATTTTTTCCTCCAATTCTACATTTAAGAAAGTTCTTTTCACATTCATTTGATGAATTTGGAGGTCATATACCACACTAATAATTTTTGCATCCGAATAGATGTAATTCTAATTACTAACGAGTATATATATATTGACAAGATCAAAACCTTGGTTTTGTTTTTGTCTAAAGCCTTTGACACAAAATCTTGCTTTATATTTTTCAATAGTTCCATCAACTGTTATTTTCCTTTTAAAGATTCACTTTGAACCAAAAGATTTATTTTCTTGAAGAAGATCAATTAACTTCCAATATTATTTATTGACACCATCTTTTCAAAGAATGAGTCTACAGAAGACACAGGAAATGTTACAAAATCATATTCGAAGGAAGTAAATGTCCTTTAACATTTACTAAGTCTCTGAATCTCTTTATTAAGTACATTATCCTTTTCATTTCCTAGACCTTTTAGACCTTTCTCTAGACTACTCAAGTCTAATTTTACAGTCCACAGTCATAGGTCCTATTTTAATTTTTTTAGAAATAGGAACTTGGACTTTGACTAGATACCCCTACACTTTGAAATATTTCAAGTTGGATTTCCTTCCTTTCCATTTATCATATGGAAAAGATTGTATTCTGATCAAACAAAATCGTTTTCTTTCTAAAAAGATAAAACTTTTTGTTGTTCCTTTTTGCAGTAAGGATAGTTCCTCCACACAAGTTTTTTATAAATCCGAACTTATAAATAATACATCCATCATTTCTTTCAACGTTCGGTTTTTCATTAGATTGAGGTGAATATAGCACTAGTTTGATGGATATTCCAATTTCCAAACATATTTCTGCATAATGAGATTTATACTCTCCATTTTTATCACTTCTTATATTTTTTCTCACTGATTTTCAACTTTGATATTACATTGTCTAGACATTTCTATTGCTTCATCCTTACCATTCAGCAAATAGACATAATCATTTCTAATGCAATTCTCAATAAAAGTAAAAAATATTTTTTTCCACCATGAGATGGTGTTAACTTCATATCAAAAATGTCAGCGTGAATCAATTCTAAGGAATTATAATTCCTTTCAAGAGATTTATAAGAATGCTAAACATACTTATATTCCACAAAAACTTGACATTTTTATTTATTGCACTAAAAGTTAGGCAAGACTTCTAAGTTGATCAGTTTTCTTACAAGGTTTTGTAATTGACATGCCTTAAGTGTTCATGTCACAAACATTGACTCAAGCAAGTAAGAACATATAAAAACATTGAGTTTGAAAAGCTCTTCGCGAGGTAGCTTTTTCCTCACTAATATTTTGTTCCTATTTCTTATAATTTTGTGTGATACAAACATTGTTTAGATTGTCAAATGTCATTTTCAGAAGGACATTTTCATAACTTTCAATGTGATTGTTATAGAACTACCTATGAACAAAGTTTCATTGGGTTCAATAAAGACAATATAGTCCAAATGTTATTTTTACAAAAACATAACAAATGACTATTCACCAATATTCATGTCTATGCAAATACATTTATTATAATAGACATATCTTTTCATGAAAAATCACAACATTTTAAGTGATATTATTTTTCCATAATAGAACACAATTATTTTGAACAAGTATATGTGTAATTTGGATGTTTCATACTAGTCACACAATATACTAGTAATAGAGAAACTCAACAACCACACTACCAAATATACTCTTAGAATTTTGTGGGTATAACATCATACAAAAGTATCATTGAATTTCATATCTTTTGCTCCAAAGTTAAATTAGACACAAAGTCTAATCATAAGCAAATAACCCCACATTTCAAATGTGACATCAAAAATATTTTTCAAGTATTTGTTTTTCACATATTTTAATGTTGGAAACATTGTTCTACGAAAGAATTATAGTGCTGTCATTCTCTTTGACAATGTTTACAGAATGTCAAAGTTCATTCCATAGAGACACAAAATCACAAATTCTAAGTTACTGATATTTTTCATCTATCATAAATAGACATACCACTTAGTATTTTAAATCATATATTATTATAAGTGGGAAGCTTCTAACCTCAAAGTTGAATTACCATTTTATCCTTCACTTAAATATTTTTTTTATTTTTTAAAATGTAAAAGTATTTTTAATAAATAATTAGACAATAAACTTTAAAATAATAAAGTTATAATGAAAGATAAATAGTCATTCAAACAAATGAAGTTCAAACATTTCAAAACATCTCTTATTTAATTTTAAGTTAAAGAATTTGAAGAGTTCCATTGATAAAATTATATACATGATTTTTCCAACAAAATACATTATTTTGATGTCTTCTCATGACAATAGCATGTGAATTGATTTATCTCACAAATTCTTCTTCAAATTTTTCATGTTTCTTTTGATCAATAAATTTTAGACATATATGTATATAGATAGAACTAATATTACATGTTTTGTTTCATTCTTTTCATCAAAAATTTATGTTTTTAATGCAACAGGTGATAAATAATTCTAGAGAGTTTTTCATTTGGACAAAACGTCTGCTCAACATTCATGAGGTAAAACAAACCTACTTGTGTGAGAAAGAATATGTATGTTGTTTCGTTAATTCATTGGGGTAAATTCTTGGAGAATATAGTATCTGAATTAGAATTTAATTATTTCAGTGCATTCGATGCATTCTTCAAGAAGGATATAGGCGTCATGAACATTTATTTGTTGTTTGGTAAGTATTATTTTTCATTTCAATGTTGCATATTTTTGCTTAGTTCATTGTTTGTTACATTCAATTTTTCGGTTGAAGGAAAGTAAATTGACTACTTTTTCTTAAATAATGGCAATGAAAAAGAAAATAAAAAGTTTCATTTACATGTCTGATGTACAAATCTTCTTTTAAAGATTATGTTTGTTATAACAAGTTGATTATCATGTAGTGAACACTCTAGGTTATTGGATAAGAGAATTGAATAATTCATGTAATTAGTTTTTACTCATAATTAAATCTACAAAAATTAGCATGCATTATAATTAATGTGCTTTTTTTGAATTTATAAATGATTTACTACTTGTATGAAAATAAAACCATGGTGTGATTTCATATTTGTAAATAAATACCCCTAATAACGAAAGACGAGAAAGCGTTGAAGAAGAAAAACGGTATTGCTATATATTTTTATATTCTGCAACTTATGTTTTTATTGATTAAATTTAGAACTTATTATTTCATTTAGGGATAATGCCCAAGTAGCCCCTCAACCTATGCCCGAAATTCCAGAGACACACTTATACTATACCAAGGTCCTATTACCCCCCTGAACTTATTTTATTAATAATTTTTTACCCCTTTTCGGCCTACGTGGCACTATCTTGTGGGCCCAACGCTGGTTGACTTTTTTTTTTTCAAAACAGTGCCACGTAGGCTAAAAAGGGGTAGAAAATTACTTATAAAATAAGTTCAGGGGGGTAATAGGACCTTAGTATAGTATAAGTGTGTCTCTGGGATTTCGGGCATAGGTTGAGGGGGGTACTTGTGCATTATCCCTTTCATTTATTTTATCTAGAAAAAAAAGTATTTGGATAAAGAATCTGTCACGACCCAAAACGAGCCGCGAGTGGCACCCACACTTACCCTCCTATGTGAGAGAACCAACCAGTCTAAACCCCAACATTTCAACCATAATAAACAGAATATAATGCGGAAGACTTAAAACTCATTAACGAAATCAATTAAATAACTTCTAAAGTTTATCAATTACTATCCCCAAAACCTGGAAGTCGTCATCACAAGAACATCTATCCTCAAATTACTAAATCTAAGAGTATCTAAGAAGCTAAAATAAGTAAAAGAAATGGTCCATGTCCGAACTTCAAGACATCAAGACGTGAAAGAAAAAATTCAGTCCGAGCTAGGAACAATAGCTCACCCTGAAATCTGATTATGCTGAAGTCTGGCTAGAGTTGCGGTTGAGTCGAAGTCGATGACACGTTTGCTGCACTTCACAAATAACAAAGAAAGAAACATACAAGTAGGGGTCAGTACAAGGCACAAGTACTGAGTAGGTATCATCGGCCAACTCAAAGTAGAAAGCAATATATATCAGATAATAACATAAAATCGACTACCATACTCAACAGATAACAACAACAAGTACCATAACCACTGGCCACAACCCAAGCACATCTATGAGGACTCACGCCTCCACACCATACTCGTTTGGGAAATATGTTCTTTAAATCTGAGTATATTGACATGATTCAAGATTCATTCTTTTTACTATCCTGGTGTCGGAACGTGACACTCCGATCATCTACTACTATCCTGGTGTCGGAACGTGACACCCGATCCTCTACTACTATCCTGGTGTCGGAACGTGACACCCGATCCATTACTACTATCCTGGTGTCGGAACATGACACCCGATCCACTACTACTATCCTGGTGTCGGAACGTGATACCCGATCCACTAACCTCATTCTTTTAGTTCATCAAGCCTTCTTTTATACCAAGGCATCATCATTAACAGAGAGGGTTTTAGGTTTAAGCTTCACAACCTCATCTTTCCAACCCATTACAATTATATAATCACATCATGCAAGCATACAATTAAGCATATAGAAGACTTTACAATACTACCCAATACATATCATTCGTTATTAAGAGTTTACTATGAAATAGCATAAACCATAACCTACCTCCACCGAAAAATCGTGATCAAGCAAGCTATCCCTCAAAACCTTTGCTTTCCTCTGTGTTCTTCTCTTTCCCTCGCTCGTTTCTCTCTTCTTTTTCTTCTTCCAACTCTTTTTTTTTACCATAATTACCATATAATTAAGTATAAAAGATGGTAAAAGTAACCCACTATTTATTCCAGGGTTGTCTCCTTTAACCCTCAAGTAATTGAATTATTAACATTAAACCACTAACTTTATAATCATAAGCAGGAATAGTCCAAAACACCCCTTAAAAACTTTTAACAGAAATCCGACCCAGTCAGGGTTACGCAGTCTGTGACGGTCCGTCGTGCCTGCGACGGTCCATCCTGCTGAGTCGTCACAGAGTTCAGAGACTCAATTTTTATTTAAGACCTGTGACGGTCCGTCGTGCCTACGACAGTCTGTCCTGCTCTTCCGTCGCGAAGTTCAGAGAGTTGTTCTCAGTACCCAATTTTTCAGAAACTAAGTGTTTTGGAACGAGACCCCCTCGACGGTCCGTCGTGCCCATGACGGTCCGTCGTGGGATCCGTCGACCCAGACAGTTATTACCAGAAATAAACTCTACTGCTCAAAACGACTAACAGGTCGTTACAAAATCTCATAGATTCTTTTTACTCATTTTAAGGAGTATATACTCCTTTTAGTTTTTAAACATAAAACAATATTATTAATAATCTTTATACTTTTTTTAAAAAAAAAAATGTGTATTGACTGATATAGGTAAACGAGCGGAGGGCGAGTACATAAATTATTATTATTTTTATTATAAGTGAGAAGATCTTAACTTTAAAATAGGATTATGATTCTACCCTTTTACTAATTTAAATATTATTGAAGAAATAATTAATAAATATTACTTAAATAATACTTATATGGTATTAATCCATTATGTTTCTAGATAGGATTAATTAAAGAAATGTTTAATTTGATTTTTATTCTAAAATAGAGTTCGGTAGATGAAGTGTTTCGTAACAACAAAAGACAGTAAATTATATTCAAAATATCCTTTAACATTAAAGAACAAAAATGTCCTTTGAATTACCATACATCTTAAAATGGCACATATTTAAATTTTAGTAAGAAACTTTACATAATCCCAACTTTAAACAATTTAATTCTCATATTATGTATATCATCAATTTTTAAATGACTTTTACAATTTCAAACTTGTAACTATAAATACCAAAAAATTAACTTCAAAATCACTTTATATTAATGCATACACTTAGTTTTTTCGATGTATAATTGTTGATGAATGATTATTGGTGGATGTAATTACACTGACACATTGTTCAACACAATTACTTTTTGTTGATGCATACGCTTTGTTATTCTAATGTATAATTATTGATGGATATTTGTTGATGAATGTAACTGTTCATCACATATGCAATAAAAAAGAGATAGATATGTTTATATTTTTGTTAGTTATTTAGAAAGTTCCTCTATTCTTATAAACTAAAACTATTTCTCTCTTTAATTTTTGTTATTTAAAAGTTTTAGAATTCATTAGCTATTTTATTATTTTTAGTCTACTCTATTTCATTTTATTTTCGAATTCATTAGCTAATTTGGTGTTACACTCTTTCTCTTTTGATTACTTAATTTTATGAATAACTATTTATACATATTGTAACTGTATTTAAATAATTTACGAATATTTATACCAAGTAGCGTGCAATACAAATATATTTTCTATTCTAAAATTCAATTTTTTAAGTATGCATACATTTTGTAGTAATTACAAGGGACAAACATGCAATGGTTCAAAATCTAGTACTAACAATAAGGACCAAAAAAAAGTACAACTTATTTATATATTATATTGAAGTTTATAGAAAATCAAAAGTCCAATTTATACAGAATATAAAACCACAAAAGTTTTTAGTCTACAAAAATCAGACACATTAACATTTCTCGTGGAGTACAAAACTACAAAAGTCTTTTTTCTTCAAACAAAATAACACATATTCTTTATCACATAGAAATGTTTTTCTTATCAAATAGTCTTCCAACTATAACAATTTGACATACTATTTTATGAAACAAAAATATGCATTTCTCATTTTTACAAACTAAAGAATTTTAAAAGCAACAATATTTGTGAAGTAAAATTCATTCCACAACATATGGTTTGTAGATTTTTTTCAAAGATACATATAATAAAAAATAATCAAAGATGATAACTCTTAGAAACTATTTTCCTCCTTAGATAATTTAATAAGAAGGAAACCTGGTAATCTTTAAACGGAATACCATTAAAAATTTCACATTCTCACTTCGACCTTGCTAAACAAAGTAACAAATTATGGAGAAGTAATGCATTTATCTTCTACTTCCATGATCAGATTCTCTCAATCAGTAGAATACAAAAAATACTAACAGTATAATAATTTCCTTAAGATTGTTGTTCATCTTATATTCCAAACATACTTAGAACAAAACTTTGAACATCTAAGACAACAAAGTTTAAGAATATTTTCATAACTAGAAAATTAAAACTAGTAGCGAAACTAAAATCACTAACAGATTAAAAATATATGAAATATTTTTCTTAAAGAAGAATTGTTGTTAATATGTGTCTAAAGAATCTTACTAATTCCAACAAACTTTGCAGAAACACGAAGTTACCAAGTTTAATGAACCAGTGAAGAACAAAAGAATAGAAGAACTGAAATTGTTTCACAAATCTAAAATTTGTAAAACACGTACCAGAATCTAGAAAATTTTTAATATGAAAAAGATCAAGTCCACTGAACTCACAGTGTCCCTTAAGGAAATTATTCTCCTCCAGTATCCGAGGTTTGATTTGGAATATGACTTCCCAGGGTAAAATGATTTCAATCACCAAAGTATAGATACCAAAAATTCGGTGTCAGCTAACCACTCAACGACAGTAAAGTACGCTTAGAATATTAGATTTAGTAGTTGAAGAAGAAGTCCATTAATTATATATTAAAATGAGAGGAAATCTCTCAATTTATAGAAAACAAAGGGTAGTGCGAAAATGTTCTTATTGTGCCTTACCATAAAGGTCACAAACCTTTGGAAAAGTCACAATCTTTCAGAAAGGCCGTCACCTTTCATAAAAGTCACAACTTTCAATAAAAGTCATAACTTTTCATAAAAGTCATAAAAATCGCAACATTTCATAAAAGTGATAACTTTTCATAAAAGTTGCAACTCTTCATTTTCCATTCACACCTTTTGTAAAACCCAACACTAATAGTTATATATTATCTCATAAAATCACTTTCTATATCGAAAAAAGACAAAGAAAAGTGACTTTCTGAGATAATCAGTCACCAAACACAAAGGTGCGTAATTGTATGTATGCATAGTGCATGTGTGTGTTAATTATACCAGGCTGTTGTTGAGGGAGTTAGAAAAGAAACATATACTAATGCAAAATACCAGGTTTAGGTGAAGATGTGAATTAGAGGAGAAGGTTAGTGTAATGAACCAAAAGACTATGTCCGTGAGAATCACTGATCCACGCGTATATAAGCACGAAATTTGATGATGATACATGGGGTTCAGAAAAGGGCCGTAGCACAGGAGTCTATTGTACAGAGTCTTACGTTCTGGTTATATGATAACAACTTTACCAAGTACGCGAAAGGCTCTCCTTCTCATCACCAAACAAAAAGTTAGTTGCTTAAGGACAAACCTGGCATGAAATTTGCAGCAGCTGGTAACTCCAAAAGCTGATTGCTCCTTGGTCCCCGTCGCCATGATCAAATGTTTGGTAACATTTCTTGCAGCAGAGCAGGTAAAAGTCGAAATACCTACTATAGCAAAACAAACAAAATCATACCACTCTATTACCATTATCATCATGATGAGTGAATCCTATCCTGGTAATTTTGATGTGAGCTCTGCAGCCACCTAAATATATATGGGAAAATTTAACTTACCTTCGTGTCAGGGAGTACTGGAGGAGGAAGAAGACTATATGGCAGTACAGTAGCTAGCTCTGTTGTCGCATTTCATAGCTTCATACGACTGGTAGCTATGACTTGACAACTATAGAGACAGTTAGTACTCAAAATAATATGCAACTAACCATATGTTATTTCAATAGAAAAATTAAGAACAGTAGGAGCCATCTGCTGATAAAATAACTGCAGTGCTAAAATGCATGAGCAATAACGACTATTTCCTCCTAAAGAGAAACATTCATATTGAATTATCGACCATATGTACACTGAACAGACCAGAACAATAATGTTTCAATGGCGAATTTAGTGAATTTCGAAATTAGTCTGCTATGTACAGCTAATAAAATGAGTTACACGAGAATTACGATACAACAAAAAACCATCAACTGAGCACATCCTCTTCGATTCTATGTACAGAAAACCCACAAAAAAAAAAAGCAGGAAGAAAGAAAAAGCATTCGAACGAACCACAGAGGAAGAATCCTCTAAACTCAACGGCTTCCACTGTTGTCCAACCAACTCTGTAAGCTGCACAAGGCTTCTGCTGAGAAGCTGCAGCATCTTAAACGCCTTTGTCGTGACTGTGATGGTTCTGGATGATCAAGGGAAGCTAAGCACACAATTACCACAGTAAGATTGTCGAAGGTACTGAGACGCAGGGCCTCCATGACAAGGTCTTTGGCACACTGTTCAGGATCATCATGCCGTCTCAGACCACGACGCACAAGATTAACGGCTTGTTGACTTGACATAACATCCCAGATCCCATCACAACCAATTATAAGGAATTCATCATCCTCGGTCAAGATGATCTGTCGGAATTCAGGCTCCGCAATCAGAGGAGAGGCAGAGCCACGAGGCAGCTTCATGTCCCAGTCCCCCAATGCCCTAGTCACTGACAGGACACCATTGAGATAGCCATCATCAATAAATCCACCCAACTCTTCAACACGTCTTCTCTCCGATGCATAATTAGGTCTATGGTCTTGAGACATATTAACTGCCTCTCCCTTGTGGCAAAGGACTGCACGACAGTCTCCCACATTCGCCACCATTAAAAGCCTGCAACAGGACCGAGTACCACTTTAGTTTAAAAGAATACAATCAAAAGCTTAGTTGCGTGGACTCTTCACTTTTGATGCCGCACCCGTCTCGGATTCTTCAAAAATACACTACTTTTGGCAAATCCGACATGCACCTGTTGGCATTTTTGAAGAGTCCGAGCAACATAAGTAAAAAGGCAGGTTTCAGAAAATCCATAAAAATAGAATCAACTCCTGTAGCCCTCCCTCCCTTTTCTTGAGTTATACAGTCATCTATGCTTAGATACATGGAAATGCACTTCTGAAGGATTAAAAAATAAAGACAGGTTTGATGCTCATCCATCGAGCAACATACTTGAGTAAGGAATGAATAACTTATACCATCCGCTTACAGAATTAAAAACCATATGATGCGTCCACACAGTGCCAAGAAATAGAATTGAGCATATAACAGGGTTAGTAAGATTTAAAGGCAATCATGACAATTAGCAGAGGATTTGAACATTACGAGTTCGAGTTCAGAATTCTATTGCAACTCATTCAATTTACTGGATCCAAAACCAATTATTTGTATTTTTTTAGTGAATCTTTTTAACACATATACGAGACCAAGCCAAAGTTATTGGGTTCAATAAACCCGTAACCTAAATAGTACATCCACTTCTTACCATGAGCATGACCAATTTTGTACAGAAAGGAGAAGCATTTTCACACACATACAAAAGAATCAAAACTTTACCTTCCCAATATCAGCACTGTCAGTGCAGTAGTTCCAGAAGAACTGCTCACACTACTCTCATCAGCCAAAGCAAGGTCAGCAAGAAGAAACCCTTCTCTTACAGAATTTTTCACCTCTTTTAAAAATGTGTCATCAACTTCTGATGTCTGAGGGAAATTGGTTTCCTCAAAAAGGAATCGGAGTACATGCTTCCTCACATAAGTTGCCGCCTCAGGTCCTCCATGACCATCAAACACCTAAAAGATAATGAAAACACGAATCAGTTAGACCAGCCCTCCAATGACCATATATAACATGTTCCAGAATTGATAATTACCCCATAGAAGGCACAAGGCTTAGGGAACCTGACGAGGGAGCCTTGATGTGCAGAAAGATCATCTATCCTTATATGCTCATCTTCCATGAACCTCCGTGGGCCAATATCTGCAAAGCTACCTGAGCGAATGCTAGGAACAAATTGCAAAATTGTATTATCTGGTGAATTAGAAACCTGAAATAATGATTTGATAAAGATACATCAGTACCCAAATGAAAAGAGATAGTTCAATAACAGGCACTAATATAATGTACACATTTAGCATGAAAATTGTGGAATAACAAAAACGGCGATATGACATGGCCTGGTTCATAAGCAAAGGTAAAATTAGAACAGAAAAGATGAATAGTGTAGGAGAAACGACCTTTTCTATCTTCCATAACAGCAGGTAATCTATCACAATTAAAAAAAAACCTTACATGTAAGCACATTTTTCCTGTTTTGGAGAGAAGGTAACTCCACTTAATAGAGAATCAAGCTACTGTTTGCCTAATGAATATGTTTATTAACACATAGATACCTTACGAACTGCTTTGAAGCACATGTTGATTAGCACACAAATAAACACTTAAAGGGGTGCCCTTATACAAGAGTCACGTAACTGCTTGACCTACTTACAGTTCAAGGAGCTTCAAGAGGCACATTTTAAGCATAAATTGTCTGTTTTACTATAATCCCCCACGGTCCCCTTTGTACAAAACCGGATGATTATTTTCCCAATTAACACCTAGAGGAATGTCTTCTTTGAACAGCAAGAAACATTTTATGCTGTCTAGTTGCCATCCACCAAATCCACTGGAAAGTGGAAACTTTTTTAATGAAGCACCTGAGATATACTGTTAACTATACTTATCAATAGCACATCATAATTAATACCTATAGTAAAAATTGGCTAGTTATTCTAGCTTACACTAATAACCTAAACATAATAGTAACACTACACACAACGAACGCCTCCCCTTTCTAGTGTTCTCCTCCGGTCACACCCTATACCTTTTTCTGCTCATGAAACAACTCTTATGATACTATGAGAGGGGTCCAAAGTTAGTCATAAATGAATACAGGTAAACCACAATTGATATGATTTACAACATTTCACACCATATCACCCTTAGGAACAACAGTTCCTTCCTAAAATCTAGTTAACTGCAGCTATTGAGCTTAATGGGCTGTTTGTCAATGAAACTTTACTTTTATCCGAATAGAGTCAACTCTGGAAAACATGTTTTGACTGTAAAATTCCGGAAGAACACCAAAAAGTTGTTTTTCACTTCAAAATATTCACAAAAATTCAAAAACAACTCCACATAGCCACACAAAACAGAACTCAAATTTTCACATCTCTTTTCAACTCCTCCCAATTTTCATGGCCAAACACCCCTAGAGTTAACACTAGCCAAAAATGTTCTATTGTTTCCCTATATGGGTTTCCGTTTCATAACAATCTATAAGCATTTATGAGATGAGTAAGTATTCAAAGATGTACTAATGTTAAATTTTGTTCCTTATAAGATCAAATCTTCAATCTTCAATAAAAAGCACAGAACTTGTTATGACATGAAACAAGTAAAATCTGATATACCCAAAAGATGGGTATCCCTGAAAACGTAAAGAAGACAACGAAATAAGATAGTAAACTAACCCACCACATCAGAACAACAAGGGACATCCAAAACAGTGATGGTCTGTTGTACTGGTACCATAACTTCAGCTCCAGCTACCATGATTAAAGTCCACTACTTTTTATATCACAAAACAAACAGTAAACTAAATTCGTCTTCTTCTTGAAATTAACAGGTTAGAAATGAAAGTATGAAGAGTGGTTTTCTCTGTGAAACTTTTTGGTGTGCAAAGACTAATTTTGGCTTCAACTTTTCGATATATATATATAAGAAGCAGTGACTGTGACCGCCGGTGGGGAACCGCCGGTTAAATAAAAGTCGTAGAGTAGGGGCGCTAACAATTTTGTTTTAAGTATTAATCTGGATTAGTTTATTCATATAGTACTAATTAGCTATTTCTTTTATTTTTATCCTTTGTCCTAAAAAAAAAGAAAAAGATTAGTGATGGGCTTATTATATTTTATTTATTCTATGTAGAAATTAGAAAGTGAGATAAAATTATTCTTTATTATATTCTTTTGTATTAATTTATGTGATATATTTTAAATTTTGTGTTGTAAATTAGTTTATTATTGACTGCAATTTTTTTTAAAATATTTTGAATTATCAATTATTGTGATTTACAATACTTTTTACGTAGTTCATAAATATATAAATTTCATTTTAGAAAATTTGAAGATTTTATAAGCAAATTTATGATCAAATTTAAATTTTTTGACTGTAAAAAAAAAGTATTATCTTATATTCAAGGGAAAAGGATCTGATATACCCTCAACTTTGTCATTTAGAGCTGATATACTCCTTGTTATGAAAGTAACTCATATATATCCTACTTGTAAACTAATGACTCACATATACCTTTTTACTCTAACGGAATGAAAAAATAATAATCTTAATCTAAATTTTTATTATTTTTTTCTAAAAAATATAATTCCATATGAGTAAATTTAATGCTCGTCAAAAATATTTTTTTTGTTTCAATGACTAATTTATAATTATTATTTTGATAATGAAATTCATTTATGTTTCACTAATATTCTTGTAAAACTTATTGTAGATGACCAAATTCTTTCTTCGAATACAAAATTAAATTACAATACACACAAAAAAATAGTTTAATTTTTTATTCTTTAAACTAAGGAATGAAAGAAAAAAAATAAAATAAGAATAAGAAATTCAAATAATTATAATAAAAGAAGTCAAAAAATAATTTATGTATAAAAAAAATTAAAATATACCTTGAACTTTGATAGAAGAATCATATGTACCCCTAAATAATTTTTTTTTACAAAAATAGAAGTAATAAATATAAATTTAAAACTAATTTTTTAACTTCCGCTAAATGAAGGGTATATGTGAGTCATTTTATGACGGCAGGGATATATGTGAGTCGTTTGTATAACGGTAAGGGCATATATGAGCCACTTTTATAACGAGGGGTATATCAGCTCCAAATGATAAAATTGAGAGGTATATCAGACCCTTTCCCCTATTTTCAATATTATGTCATTTTCAAGTAAATTGTAATAGCTTAGTTCATTTGATGCATATTTTTTTAATCAACAAACTATATAATGTAGAAAAACTAAATATATATGTTCTTATAACTTTATTTAATTCTGCAGAGTCTTGATATAATTTGAAAAAATTATATATTTTTCATTAAATTGTTAACTTCACCAATTATAATTGATGTGGTTGAGCAAAAAGGCATGGGCCATGGAGGGAATAGAATCAATCAATGAAGAAACTTCGATGGTTGGATACGTGACTGTTTCTTCTACAACTTGTGTGTGAATGGTTGAATTTTCTATTATTGTTGTTGTTTAAAAATAAATAAATTAAAGTTTGGTTTTTGAAGTCAAACCCACTATGCTGAACTTGTAGCTAATATTTTATCTAGATTTTAAATTAATATTTAATGGTCAAGAAAATGACAACTTAGCAATTTTCATAATCTTAGACCAATTTTATTGGAGTATATTAGTGATGAAAATGATAAAAGCAAGATTTTTCAACAATTGTATTATTTTATTCTTAATAAGAAGTTTAGAATTCTTGCTAGTCTTCTGGACTCTCTGTTATATGGACTATAAATGTTAAAGTGAGAAAACTTATAAAATCATAAAATTGTAAAATTATAATTAAAAATAAAATGAAGAAATAAATTTTTTCAGGATGAGGCGTGGGTATCTTGCTCTCTTTAAGGAGATTCAAGCCCACTGCAATAAATGTTTTCACCGGGCCAGCAGTAGTTCTCTTTGACTTATCTCCTCCAGGATATAACACCCTTCACAAAATATAACTCAACAACCCTAGACAAGAGTTGAGTCCAAAGCTCCACAAAAAAAACATCCCTTCAACTAATAAGAATTCTCTTTTTTGACTAAACTCTTTCACTCTATATTTTCTCTTGTATGTTGTGTGTACAAACCAAAGGAAGACCATCACTATTTATACTATAAGAAGTCTTCCTAGCAACGAATAGGAAGATAAATGTGTAGTAAATAGTGAAGATAATGACCTTAAGAGTTACATATGTTACAAAGAATAATAAAGCAATAAAGAATGAAATAAAGGTGAGGGATAACCAGTGCAAATGGTTGATGAAGAACTTGTCATTTCCAACGTTCATTGGAACGTTTATTCTCAAAATGAATTCAGCCAATAAAGCCAAAAGTAAAGGCATTACATGGCTACCAAAACTGCCCACCATTTGCTGAATGTTTCAGTATTCTTATAACTCCAATATAAAACAAATTAATATATTAAATATTAATATTAAAATGCTAACCAACAATCCCCCACTCATTTTAATATTAGTCAAGAGAATATATCAGCTGAAGGAAGACTATCATGCATAATGAAGGTGTGCTATGCATTGAACCTTCACTTAGTGAAACATTAACTTTCACTCCAGAATCGTAGTGGTCTTAGACTTGAACTATGACTGCTTAAGGGAAATGAAATATCACTGCTCACATATAATAATCAAGGCGTTGATATGAGCTTTAAAGTCAGTACGTTATCGTCATGTGCTATCCCGGTTTCATGAGTGCTTTTGAGAATAAGCCTAATTCTCATAGGAAGTGACCTACTTCCACACATCACATAGGTGAAATCTGTCGAGAGCGCTTTTGTAAGATTAACACTCCACCCATACGGGCTACAGATATTCATTTAGAGTTTTACCAACTCAACCTTCACAAACTACAGAAACAATGCACTCACATTATAGGGATGAAATAATAAGATAGTGCATTTTTCACAACAAGTCATAATATGATTAGTTTTTCCCTTTGAACCTGGTTATAGAATCTATAATCCCATGTTGGGTTTCCTAATATATGACTCAATGATTTGTAGGCTTCAATCCCATCCCCCTCAATGTGCTCCAATCCTTTTCTCTTGTCAAGGCCTTAGTAAGAGGATCTGCAAGATTATTACATGATTTGACATAATCAACATTAATGGTATTATTTGTCAAATATGATCTTAAATTATTGTGTTTCCTCCTTATAGGTCAGGATTTACCGTTGTAATAACGATTTTGAACTCTACCAATTGCAGCGGTGCTATCACAATGAATTAAAATAGGAGGATTTGGTTTTTCAAAATAAGGTATTTGAAATAATAAATCTCTTAACCAATTTGCTTCCTCACTAACTGAAGCTAAAGCAACCAGTTTAGTTGTAACACCCCGTAGCCAAAATAGACCAAAAATTAGTTTTTCAGAAAAATCTGCAGGTGCTACCAACGGTGGCATCGACGGACCGTAGCCTGAACCACGGTCCGTCCTGCACAACCGTCGATGGGATCAGAAAATCCCAAAAATTTCAGCCTAGAAAAATTGATTAAGTCTTGGACGACGGACGGGCTTACGGTCCGTAGGTCAAACGGTGGTCTGTAGTCCGTGACCGTCGATCAAGACTCCCTTCAACCACTCTCTGACAAGAGCTATGAATGACCAGCATGGTTCGTAGGTGGACCTACGGTCCGTAGGTGGAAAATTTGCAACCAGTTAATGGGAAATGCAGTTGGGTCAACTTAAAATGATCATAACTCTTAGCACAAAATGAATTAGGTCTACCATGACCTACCCACAGATAGATAATTGAATTATCTTTCCATAGCCACCGACCTTGCTAAAATCAGACCTCCGAGTAAAAATATATTTCTATTTTAGTAAAGGCCTGTCGAACAGGACCTCACGACGGACCCAACGATGGGGCGTCGGGCTCACGACGGACCATCAGTCGTGGCCGTTGTGAGGCCCGACGGCAACCTTCCCAAGGGTCTTTTTGACCTTTCCTACTCCATTTAAACCCTAAGTTATGTCGTTTTGACCCTAAATCATCAGATTTTAGTCAATTTAAGCTTAGAAACATAATTAAAACATATCCAAGTCAAATCATTAAATCAAAACTTAGAAAATTAGAAGCAAGAGAGGAGAAAAAAGCTCAGGAACCCTAGTTCAAGAACGCCACAAGCTCCAGCAGTTCCAGCCCTAAAACTTAAGTATTTTTCTGTGGATTTCATCACCAGGTATGTGGGATTTCACTAGTGAGTTCCTTTCACCCATTGGGTCCTTAGTTTCAGTCAGTTCTTGATTCTCTTAACATGATTAATCCTAGGGTTTCTAGAACTTTGATATAACTTCATGAATTTATTAAATATATGTTCCAAATCAGATTATCATGTTATTACTCAGATTATCGCATGAATTTCAGAACCCTAGCTTTGTATTTCTTTAGTTCTTGAATTACACATGCTAGGTCATATATTTCAGACACTTCAGATATACATGCTTCAGTTATAAATGCATAATTACAAGATTAATTGTTGCACTGTCAGTTTGCATGTTCAGTTTCGAGCTATCCAGTATTTACGGAAATTCAGATATAATCAGTTAATTTACAAAATTCATTGAGAGTAGCATAATACCGAGTTGGACTAGAGTTTAGCGTACACAATAGTCCCAGAACTACTAGCCGAGCAGGTTGTAAGTCTCCTCTGTGGGCAATCAGTTTAGTGATCACGCAAACATGCCTTTATACCTTTGGTAGGGTATATTGGGTCCTCTCGATGGGGTGTATACATCGGACTCCACATTTAGCTCATGTGGTTTTATTATCGGTTATTAGTAGCTCCCACAGTTCAGTCAGACTCTCTGCATTGACCATTTATCAGTATATTCATTATTGAGTTTCAACATGTTATACATTGGTCATTGTATCCAGTTAGCTTAGAAATCAACACATCACGTTCAAATTATTATACTTGTTTTTGTGCTTGTTCAATTATGTTTTATTTCAGCTTTACTCTATCCTACATGCTCAGTACCTTTCAAGTACTGACGCATACGTGTGCTACATCTTCTCGTGATGTAGGTTTAGGTTCTCAGCATCTAGATCACGCATAGATCGATTTCCCTCTCTTCAGTTCAGCAGATTTAGTGGTGAGTCCTCATTCTCCGAGGACAACAGTCATGAGTTTCATTTCAGTCTTTAGTCATTTAGTTTTAGTTTTTGCTAGATTTAGCTGGGGTTTGTCCCAGTATTTTTAGTCTAGTTTAGAGGCTATTTTCAGACATAGTTAGATTCAGCTTAATATTGAGTTAATATTTCTTTTGTATTAAACTCATTGTTTTCAAATATCTCAGTTATAGAATATGGGTATTCCCTATATTTTCATTTTAAGTATGATTTAGCTCGGCAACAGTTTGTTTTCTATAGTATGCTCATGACCATACCAGCAGGGTTAACTTGGGATCACTTGTAGTCCTGGATTTCGTGTCCGAGTCTCGGGGGTAGCTTGGGGCGTGACATCAGCCTCCATGATA
Source organism: Solanum lycopersicum (assembly GCF_036512215.1). Lineage (NCBI taxonomy): Eukaryota > Viridiplantae > Streptophyta > Magnoliopsida > Solanales > Solanaceae > Solanum > Solanum lycopersicum. Next base: position 3,341,717 of record NC_090805.1, read on the forward strand.
GAGTTAGCAATTATAGTTTCCTTTTTCAATCTCCAACAAACAGTACCACCACCTAAAGTAAAGACATAACCAGTGGTAGAACAGGAATCACCTAACAAAATATTTCAATCTGCATCACAAAAGCCTTCAAGTATAGCAGGATATTTTTTACAGAGCAAATCATAAATTTTTGTTCTAATTAATTATCTCATAACTCTTGTTGTAGCATGCCAATGTTCATTACCTTGCTTGCTTGTAAACTTGTCAAGTACTCCTACTGCATATGCAATATCAAACCTAGTGCAATCAGTCACATATCTCAAACTTCCAATTATACTAGCATATTCCTTTTGATTTATTACATCATTTTCACTTTCAACAGGAAATAAGTGAACACTTGAATCAAAAGGAGTAGCAACATGCTTGCAATCATGAAAGTTATATTTTTTTTAAAATTTTCTCAACATAATGTGATTGGTCAAGGAAAATTCCCTCACATGTTCTTGTTATTTTTATTCCAAGAATAAAATTTGTCTCACCAAGATCTTTCATATCAAAATGGCTTCCAAGAACATTTTTAGCTTCATCAATAACATTCATATTAGAGCCAAAGATCAACAAATCATCAACATATAGACAAATAATCACATCTGAATTATTCCAAGACTTATGATATATGCATTTATCACACTCATTTGTTTTAAAATCATTTTCAATCATGCAGGAATCAAATTTTTCGTGTCATTGCTTTGGTGCCTGTTTCAAGCCATATAAGGGATTTAGTAAGTTTACATACTTTGCTTTCTTTACCTGCTTCAACAAAACACTCGGGTTGATCCATATAAATTTCTTCATTTAGGTCTCCATTTAGAAAAGCAATTTTTACATCCATTTGATGAATTTGCAAATCAAGAATTGCAGCCATAGCAATTAAAAGTCTTCTGGATGTAATTCTTGTTACCGGAGAAAAAGCAACAAAAAATTCTAGGCCTTCTAGTTGTTTAAAACCTTTTGCAACTAGCCTACCCTTGTATTTATCAATAGATCCATCTGGTTTCAAATTTTTTCGTAAGACCCATTTACAACCAATAGATTTACAACCTGATGGTAAATCAACTAGTTTCCAAGTTTTATTAGAAATTAGTGATTCCATTTCATCATTTACAGTCTCTTTCAAAAAATAGAATCATGTGAAAATAATGTTTTTTTCAATGTCAGAGGGTCATCTTCAACTTCTTTATTTTTCAAAGTTGAAGTAGAAGAACTAGGTATGAAAAAATATTTTGTTCAATCCTTTGACCCCCAATATTTTTAGTATCAAAAGGAAATTTATTTTCATGAAAAATAGCATCACCAAATTCTATTACAATATTATCTTCAAGATTAAAAAATCTATAGGCTGTACTATTTGAAGCATAACCAAGAAAAGTACAAGTAGTAACTTTCTTACCCAACTTTGTAATCTTGGGATCCATTAGCCTCACAAAGGGTAGACAACCCCAAACTCTTAGATATCCCAAACTTGGCTTGTAACCTTTTCACAATTCAAAAGGTGTCAGTTTTGAATTTTTATGAGGTACACGATTCAACACATAACAAACAGTTAAAATAGCTTCACCCCAAAAATTCAAAGGTGCATGTGACTCAATAAGCATGACATTAGTCAAATCAACCAAATTTCTGTTTTTCCTTTCTGCTATTCCATTAGATGAAGTAGAGTAAGGAGGAGGAGTTTCATGAATTATTCTCAATGATCTAACAAAAGAATTGAACTGATTTGACTCATATTCACGGCCTCTATCACTTCTAGTTCTTTTTATTTTCTACCAAACTAATTTTCAACTTCATGGAGATATGTTTTGAAATTTTCAAAAGCATCACTTTTATTTTTCACTAAGTAAACATATGTAAACTTAGAATATCATCAATGAAAGTGATAAAATATCTATTACCTTCACGAGTTAGAATTTCACCAAGTTCACAAATATCAGTATGAACTAATTCTAAAAAATCCGTTTTTCTTTCAACTTTAAAATGAGGTCTTTTAGTGATCTTGGATTTACTAAGTAGAAGTAGAAGAACTAGGTAGGGACAAAATATTTTGTTCAATCCTTTGACTCCCACTATTTTTAGAATCAAAAGGAAACTTGTTTTCATGAAAAATTGGATTACCTGATTCTATCACAATATTATCTTCAAGATTAAAAAACCTATAGGCTATTTGAAGTATAACCAAGAATAACAGAAGTAGTAACTTTCTTACCCAACTTTGTAATCGTGGGATCCATTAGCCTCACAAAGACTAGACAACCCCAAACTTTGAGATATCCCAAATTTGGCTTGTAACCTTTCCACAATTTAAAAGGTGTCTGTTTTGATGTTTATGAGGCACACGATTCAACACATAACAAGCAGTTAAAATAGCTTCACCCCAAAAATTCAAAGGTACATATGACTCAATAAGCATGACATTAGTCAATTCAACAAAAAGTTCTATTTTTTCCTTTCTGCTACTCCATTAGATGAATGAGAGTAAGGAGGAGTAGTTTCATGAATTATTCTCAATGATCTAACAAAAGAATTAAACTCATTTGGTTCATATTCACGGCCTCTATCACTTCTAATTCTTTTTATTTTTCTTTCAAACTGATTTTCAACTTCATTGAGATAAGTTTTAAAATTTTCAAAAGCATCACTTTTATTTTTCATCAATTAAACATATGTAAACTTAGAAAAATCGTCAATGAAAGTGATAAAATATCTATTACCTCCACGAGTTAGAATTTCACCAAGTTCACAAATAACAGTATGAACTAATTCTAACAAATCAGTTTTTTATTCAACTTGAAAATGTGGTCCTTAACTACTTATTATTCCAACATTAACGATCATTAATATGACGCAAAGGAGCATGCCCAAAATTGATAGAAGAAAGCATATAAACAGAATTAGAAGTTTTATTCATCTCACATTCAACTTAAACATCCCATCACATGCATACCCCTTCCTCACAAAAATACCCTTCTTCACTATTACATATTCATCAGATTCAATAATCTATTTAAAGCATGCCTTATTAAGAATAAAATTAGACATCAAATTTTTTCTCATGGAAGGAGTATAAAGTACATCTTTTAAAGTTAATACTCTTCTAGAAGTAAAACACAATTCAACATCTCTCTTTCCAAGCACTTGAGTAGTATGAGCATCACCAAGCATGATGATTTTGGGCTCCTCAAAATGAGTATATTTTTTAAACCAGTCTTTGTCATAACTACATGACGATTTGCACCAGAATCAGCACACCATCCATCAACATTCTCAACCATGTTTATGTCGGTAATTATCGCCATAAAAAGCTCTTCGGTAACGTTTGCCTAAGGGTTAGGACCATATTTCCAGAATTTGCAAAATCGAGCAATATGTCCACTCTTGCCACAAACAAAGCATGGTCCCTTTTCTTGAATTTGTTGATTTTGTGCTTGGTGATTTTCACCATTATTTTTCTTGGGAGGTCTACCATTATTTTTTTAAAAATTTTTTTCTTCTTAGGCTTTAAAAAAGTATTTTGTGAGTTTCAGGAGTAGCATTATTCGAAGTAATTTAATTTATCTTCGATGTGATTTCGTTCTCTTATGTTTGTAAAACTGCATCTTGGCCCCTTACTTCTTCTTCCATGCGGATTTTCATGATCAAGGTTTCAAGAGAGGTTTCCTTTTGTTTGTGGCGCATAGTTTTTTTGAAATTCCTTCCAAGAAGGTGGAAGTTTATCCACTATGCCACAAACAATAAGATTATGTCCAATTTTAACCTCTTCGGACCTAAGCTCTCCAACAATCATGATAAAGTCTTGAGCTTGATCTACCACTGATTTGTTGTCCACTATTTGGGAACGAAAAAATCTACTAGCTGTATATTTTTTTGCTTCAGGCTCTTCGATATCATACTTACTCTACAATTCCTTCCAAATTTTCTTTGCACTAGAGTAAGTTCTATCATAATAATCATTAAAATTATCAAATAGACAATAAAGAAGATAATACCGACACTTATAGGAATCACCATCATAATTTTCCATTTTCTCTAGATGAGAAATAGTTTGATCATCATTCATAGAAGTGATGTCTTCTTTATTAGGATTCTTCTCAGTAAACACATAAGAAACTTAAGAAGACTTAAGTAGAAAAATACTTTACTCTTCCATCTCTTAAAATGGTTACCATTGAACCGAAATGACTTGTTAAGATCTCCCATCTTGACATTCGCGGTTTTTTCGATTGTAGCCATCTTGAATCTCCTTAAAATTGTTAATCTTGACATCCGCGGTTTTTTCAATTGTAGCCATCTTGAATCTCCTTAAAATTGTTAGTGAAAAAACTTACAAGATAATAAAATTGCAAGATTACAATTGAAAATAAAATGAAGAAATAAATCTCTTCAGGCTGAGGTGCGGATATCTCGCTCTCTTTAAAGAGATTCAAGCCCACTGCAACAAATGTTTTCACCAGGCCAGCAGTAGTCCTCTTTGACTTGACCTCTCCAGGATACAATAGCCTTCACAAAATATAACTCAAGAACTCTGGACAAGAGTTGAGTGCAAAGCTCCACAAAAAAGAACACCTCCCTTCAACTAATAAGAAATCTCCTTTTTGACTAACTCTTTCACTCTATATTTTCTCTTGTATGTGTGGGTATAAACTAAAGGAAGACCACCACTATTTATACTACAAGAAGTCTTCCTAACAATGAATAGGAAGATAAATGGTATAGTAAATAGTGAAGATAATGACCTTAGGAGTTACATATGTTACAAAGAATAATGGAGGAATAAATAATGAAATAAAGGTGAGGGATAACCAATGCAAATGGTTAATGAAGAAGTTGTCAATTTCAACGTTCATTGGAACGTTTATTCTCAAAATGAATTCAGTCAATAAAGCCAAAAGTAAAGACATTACATAGCTACCAAAACTGCCCACCATTTGCTGAATGTTTCAGTACTGTTATTACTCTAATATAAAACAAATTAATATATTAAATATTAATATTAAAATGCTAACCAACATAAATATATTATAATTAAGAAGTTGCTATCAAATATATTTTTTATATTTAAGTTGTTACACTTTTAAAGATTAAATCTGACTGTTAATATTTTAATAAGTTAAAATAATATTTTAAAATTCACGCCCCGAGTCTATATTTTAGGTGTGGCTAGCTCTATATTGAGATTATAAACACTATGCATACAATTACAATTTAAATAGCTTTGTAAATAAGAAATATGGAAGTAGAGATGTTTGAAAAAGCAATTGAAATATTATCTAATTTTACTTAACTTATCTATGAAACATCTACTAAATTGAGGCTAGGTGTCTGGACAAGATTCGTAAATACCTAACTATTTTACTGAAAATAAATAACAATTAAGTAAATTTAGAACCCACCAAAAACAAAGAGGTTTCACCAAAATGTAATGGAAAGAAATCTTACTAAAGTGTCTGTTGATGATCACAAACACCTGAACCTGCATCATTTGAAGATGCAACATTAAATGATGTCGGTATATGAATATGCGATATGTAAAATAGTTAAATAAAATAACAAGCTAAATTAAATATATTGAAATGAAAAAAGTAAATATAAAGGTAGACGGTAAGATAACCAACAGAAAAGTAAAATATGCACATTTACTCTAATAATCAAGCTTAACAACTGAAAATGTATACAATAGTAGCAAATGTTGAAATTGATTAATACTTTTGTTGGGGAGTGTCTCTAACCGGCAACTATCACATGAGTCTATGATGATATAATGTCTTACTCATGTTTTCAGCGTCATCTTATACTTTGTCAGAATAAGGATAAGCTGAACCATGAATCCAATATCTTATTAGCCCTTATCAGGGCTTTCCGAATGATTTGTCCCAACCAACGACACGATCCAATCATGCTCTAGCGGCACAGTTATGAAATTTGAGTTATCAAAATTCTTATCCAACTCGATGCTCATTGGTATTTCCAAAATTATGTAATAATGCTCAATAATTGTAGATGTCCCAGTTAAGGAAAATGTTCCACTTTGCTAAGACTCTCTATGTTGAGTTAATACTCAAAAATGTTTCTTTGTAACTGACAGATGCTTTTAAAAATTATGCTTTATGCGAACTCACTTCACCTCCTCGAAATTAAAATATGCTCTCTTTACGGCTAATTATGTTTTTCTTTCCGAAAATAATGCATTTGAAACAAATACATGCTCTTGAAGCTCTTCCAAAATAATGCTTTAAAATTTGAAATTTAATTTACTCATGAAAACAATGCATAAGAAATCAATATGATAATGACTTCAATAACTCTTACCAACTAAAGGGTACAATGCATAAGAAATCAATATGATAATGGCTTCAATAACTTTTACCAACTAAAGGGTTTATGTAGCATATTAAGTATGAATCAACAATCAAAGATCATTAATAAAATGTGAAGAAATGAAATTTCTATATAACAAAGTTAAATTCTACAATAAGAATATAGAGTAAATTCGAAAATTATTGATCATAGAGTAAAAACCTTACTTTGATGTTACAGATTAAAACAAAAGATGTAGGACACGAGGAATGATTTACTTCCTCATAAATGACGATCTTACCTATCTTAACGTTTAATATATCCTGGCAAAGAATCCTAACATGAAAAAGAGTAATCAAGTAACATTTTCTTGAGATTCTTGAGCTCTCTTCTTGAAAATCTTGTGACCAAAGATTAAATTTTTTTATCAATAATTCATGAATAGATGGAGGAATTTGAGTTGGAAAGCTTGAATTCCACGAGAAAAGACTTAACTTTGGTGGACGAGGATGACAGGAAGAAACCAGTTTTAGGGCTCGAAAGAATGGTAAAAAATGAGGAAAATTGAGCTAAAATCGACTTAAATAATTTTCTATCATCCAACAACATTTCAACCGGTGAAACGGCTACACAACATTGTTCAAAGCCAAAAAACATATGTTCAAAATAGAAAATCTCTTAAATCTTACTCAACTAGTTCTAGACCGGCATTTTGTTGGTTTAGAATTGTTCATCGCCGACGAAACGCATCTTTAAAATAGAATATGTGATGAAAATAAAATGATAATAACTTTTGACTAAATCTGGATGGCGGTTGAAAGAACACTCATAAGTCTTTAACTTGATAAGTAATAGAACATCTAACTCTTCATATGCCGATAAATATGGTCATTTGACGTTAACTCTTGCCTGAACAGATGTGCAAACTTAGTCGGAAGGAAAACTATTAAAACTTAGTCTAAACCACTGTTGATTCACCTTTCACACTTAGGAATGGACTTTAAAACGCTTGTATACTTAATTATGACGAATGATTTATATCCTTAGAGTTGAATTACGAGGTGTTCGCAATCTCAAACAGTTAAGAATCCATCATTCAATTTTCACTAAATCATTAATCCATTATTTATAAATTAATATTATTTTTTCAATTTCAATTATTAATTTCGATTCAATTTTAAACCGTTTTTAAACAAGACTTATTTTTTCTTTTTTAGAAGTATCACTTTAATCATTTTCCTTTTGTACTTGTACATTTTTTCCATCGATAATAACAAGAGAAAAGGTAAAGAATCCAAATTATTCAGAAATGGCGTTACTTCACTTCACTTCACTATTTTTAAGGCCATAGAACTCATCGATTATCAGCTCTCTCTTCTGCAACTCAACGCCAATGGCTTCTCCCTCACTTTCAAAATCCAATTTCTCCCTTCACTCCTTCTCTTCTTCTCCATCCTTGTCACAGTTCCCTCATTTCACTTCCATCACCGTTGTTCAACCCAAATTCTTCCCTTCGCAGCTCACCTTCAAACGCTGTCAAAATGCTCCTTCTTTCCCGATTATCAGAGCCCAAAACTCTCCAGGTTTCAATTTTGCTTAAACCCCACTTCATAAGTTCACTTATTTAGTAACGGGTCAATGTTTTTTTCTTCTTTTGTTGCTTATAGAAGTAATGGGTCGGTTTTGTGTTTTCAGATTTCGTCCCTGATGCGAAGTTTTACAAAGTTGAAGCAATTCTAAGGTGATAGCATCATTTTTCTTTACTAATGTATTCTAATCTGCTTTCTATACTCTGTTTACTGATTCAATTTTGCGTCTTCTGCAAATTTTGGAATGGACTTAGACCTTGGAGAATTCAACAGGTTTCTTCGGTAAGAACTTGATTATTTTCATATGCATGCGCCAGTTTTTAGAAAAAAAAAATTGAATCTTTTCCTTTTGTGATCCTTAAGGTTGCAGGCCTATATGATTGCTTAAATTGAGGCTCTTTATTGAACTTTTTTGGGTTTCTTTTTACTCAACCCCTATTTTGCATTCTATGACATCATAGTAAAGCCTATATATTGTGGAAAATACTTTTACAGCACAGCTTTAATCTCAGTGGTGATCAAAGTTGTAAAGAGCCAAAGGGTTAATTGAAATGCTGCTAGCTTGCTCTACTGATAAGTTTGAATTTCACCTTGGTTCTTTCTTGTTATACAGTCTTATATCTCCATAGATCTTAATATGTGTATACCTTTTTCTTTGCTATATTGTCATATAATTACCCTATGGATAATCCTTTTGATAGGACAGTATTGAGTTGCTATTAAGCTTTCAGAAACAATTTCTTATTTTTTGATACTAAGAAGTATTGTCATGGATAAGTTGAAAAAAGTTTGAGGGTAAACGGACTTTAGATCAGGATGTCCTAATAATATCTAGCACGGAAGGCACACTAAGGGGTTCGATATATTGAATTTAGAGGTTGGAGTGAAATGAGGTAAAACGCCCCAGGCGTCATCCACACACATTCATACAAAAGAAAAAAAAATATTCCTCCTGAAACACTACAACATTTAACAATATGGTGAAGTGAAGCCCAGATTCTGTGATGACTATTGAACTCCATTTCACAACTAGATTGAAGGGAGCCATTTTCTGTAGATATTTCAAAACATCTAATGTTTGAAGCTAAAAGGCTCCATTATTTACTCATGTTTTCTGAATTATGAAGGCACTACTGAAAATGGGCATTCGTGGTGTCACTGTTTCGGATGTTCGTGGTTTTGGCGCCCAAGGTGGCTTGACTGAGAGGCAAGCTGGTATGGAAATATTCATCAATTTTAAGTGTTTATTTACATTGTCTTGAATATTTCTCGATTAAAAAGAGATTCTTCCTTGGGTTTTGAAGTTATCTGCTGCTTTCAGGCTCTGAATTCTCTGAAGACACGTTTGTTGCAAAAGTTAAAATGGAAATTGTTGTCAGCAAAGACCAGGTTTTGAATTTAATAGGCCTTGACCAAGCTTTCTGTGAGCTATCATTTAAAATCATGTGTTAGAAGTATATGATTATAGAAGTATATGGTTAAGGTGTCATTTATCTCTCCTATGTATATAGAAGTTTTATCTAAGTGGTGCTCCTTGCGATATGATTGTGCTTTTTAGATGTTAGTTCTGATATAACCTGTAATGCTGTCTTATTAGGTTGAAGGAGTCATTGCCAAGATAATTGAAGAGGCAAGAACTGGTGAAATAGGTGATGGAAAGATATTCTGTAAGTTTTTCTCTTCATGATCTTGGAGTTTTTGATGTAATATCTCTAACCAAGCTTGAAAGCATTCAGTTAATGTTTCCTCAATGAGTATGCTGTATATTTTCATATGATGATTCATGACATATCTTCTGTACAGGGTAAGGTGTAACACATAAATCATAATCTATTAATCTTTAATTTACTGTGTTGTTTCCAAGCAAATGTTTGCCTGAGTAATCTAAGTGTGTTGCACATGAAGTGGGAAAACCAATGCCAGCCAGCCTTTTAATACGTGCTTGCAATGACAATCCATATATGTATACGAGAAGAAACAAATAGAGATACTATCCCAAAATTTTAAAATAAGATAAAAAGCTGTAGGAATTTCAAACTTTTTGATCTTTTTACCTTCTATTTTATCAGACAAGAAAATCCATCAGTGACATTGTTCACAATAGTTTAATTGAAGCCCAAATTTGTTGAGCTCTCCTTTGCTTTGATGCTTATTTTCTTAAATATTTAAACGTCTTGTGAGAAAACATGATTCCAGTTCTAGCTTATAAAGATACATACATTTATAATTTATCGACACACACACACTCTTCAATGTTTTCCTCTCAAGGCCTTTTATTTTGTGAGTATGTTTCTCATGTTAGAAGCCTATCTTTGATCTTAATTTCATTTATTCTACCAAAATGTCGAGCCAAGCCTGGAGTGGATCATCACACAGGTTGTCTGATGCTACAAGAGCTTATTGTGTGCTCAAGTTAATGGCCATATTTGTATTAGCAAGTGGTTTGTTAATGGACATATTTTTTTCTTTAGTATTAAAACTAAAAAAGATACAGGTATGTATTCAGAAGAAATTTATTGAAGAGCATAAAACACAGTTTCCAGTGGTAATTAGTTCACATGTATGTATTTGGGAGGGATCCTTTACTTTTGGCCAAGCCTCTATTTTGCAAGGGATCTCTTGGGTAATATTAGCGCAATCACATTACATAGTTTTGATCTTGCTAACGTTTAAGCATGACATGTTTTTCCTTGCAAAGAAAATCTTAAACGAGTGAAAGAGACCCTGAAGTTTCAAAGTGGCTGTTAAAGTTGGGCCATCTATTGGCTGTTAAATGATGTGCTAGACATTATTGTCTTTATGAAAATATTACAAAATGTACTGAATTGTTGATGCTGTTTTTTTTAAAAACTTTGGCAGTGACTCCCATCTCCGATGTTATAAGAGTTCGCACTGGTAAGTAGAATGTTTTGCTTAATGATACTCCATTTGTATTTATAAGTTAGATAGTCTCCGTAGGTTGATTAATCATTTAAATTTCATATCCTTCATAGAGGTTTGAACTTGTCCCTTGTAATGATTCTATGGTATGCTGGAACAGGTGAACGGGGAGAAAAGGCAGAGAGGATGATGGGAGGGCATGCTGATATGTCCTCTGCATTATCAACTTCTTGAGCGGCAACGCCTCTATCTTGAAGTTGAAACGTTTAATCATCTTTAGTTGTGTGCAGTCAAGTAGGGAACAAAATAAATAAGTTGGAGACTTACCATGTACCTGTGGTTTCAGTAGCCAATTTCCATAAAAATCGTAGCTTAACAGCCATTTCGTATATGCACACTTCAGCTCAATCGTGGTAACTTTGCCCCCTCCCCCGTTTTGGGTGAAGTTGTGCTGTAATATGTTGGTCGATCACTGTGGATATTGAATGATAAGCTATTCAAGCAATTTCCTAAATGAGCCGTTCATATATATCAAATCTGTAACTTTAGCCTTTTTAGATCCCCATGTGTGTACTCTCATGTGCAATATATATTGAACCATTAATTCAGGCTGATGCCAAATTTCAGCAGCATTGGTCGCAGTGAGATATGCACTGCGCCCAGCTTCAGACATAGCTGCTGCAATAACCGCTCTGCGGTCACAGGATTCTGGTAGTCCAAAGACTCATCCTCATGAAACTCATCTCCCACCATTATTTTCCTTGTTACCAAAAAATATAGTCTCATTATTGGAAGCAATATAAAGTCTACGTTCACTTCACTTTCTTAGGTTCATTTGTGGAATTACACCGAGTAGGTATGTTTGTGTTGTTGTTACTTGATTCCTTTGTTATTATACCAAGCTTGTGCAAATCCACGTATCAATAGTGACAAAATGACCACTTCTAGTGCTGCAAAAGAATCAATCATATACAGACAGAGAATGAAGGTGGCTAAACTTGTAAGTACTAAGCTTATATGACACTATTAAAAGAATATCTTTTTTTTGTATTTTGGAAACTAATTTTAGTTTAAATTATCTATTTTATCCTAAAAAAAATACTTTTTATAATCAACAATCTTTCATGATATATTTTGAGATCAATCCAAATAAATAGTTAGTGACAAATAGAAAATAGTTGTATTACTTTCATCTCTGGTCATTTGATTCTCCGCCAAACCCACCATTTGTTGGAATTTTGAAAGCATCGTGTGCATTAAGAATCTTTGAATTCAAACATATAGTACACTATACATTTGCTAGTACGGATAAACACAGGTTGGATTTAGAATTTTATAATTTATCGATAATGGGTTATCGATTTAGTGGTTTTAGTAAAAGTATACTTTTTTTTTATTATCGGATTATTGATTCTTAATGGTATGAAATTTTTCCTTAACGGATCAATCAATATATTATTCGGTATATAAAGTACTTGATTTGCTTTTGTAGTTTTGCAAAAGATGCAATCTATTAACACGCGTGCATGGTTTATTTGGCTTTGTCATCTTATTTCTAAGTGATTTTTAATGATATTTTTTTATGTCAAATCTTAACAGTTAACTCAATAACTGAACAATAAATTCACTGTAAATTAATATCTTAATAATTCTGTAACGATTTAGCATATTACAAATTGATCAATAAGTTAAACCGATAAATTTCAAAATTATAATGATTTAGCGTATTATAAATTAATAACCGATAAGTTCATTTGATGAATCGATCAATACGCAATCCTAATTATAATAGTGACAAATAGAAATGGTAGAAAATAGTTGGTCATTTGATTCTCCCACAAGCACACCATTTGTTGGAATTTTGAAAGCATTGTGTTATCTCAATAATCCTGCTGGCGTTCTCAGCAGCAAGTGATCTTGTCAATGAAGAATCCTCTTCTTTTTTTTCTTTTTCTTTTTTTAGTGAATTAAGAATCTTTGAATTCAACCATATACACCATAGATTTGCTAGTTATTTTGAATTTTAAGATTTATCGATAATGGATTATTAATTTAGTTGTTTTAGTAATAGTTTTGAATTTTTTTTATTATTGAGTTATTGATTTTTAATAGTTTGAAGTTTTTTCTTTAACAAATTTATCGATATATATTTATATAATTTTACTTATAAAGTACTTAACTTAGAGCTTAGTTTCATATTTAATTTCCAGATGTCTCAAACTCACAGTTATATTGGAGCGCGTCAGTGTTTGTTTTTGCAGTCTCAAGATGCAATCTATTTACTCATGTACATGGTTCATTTGGTTTTTCATCTTATTTCTAAGTGACTTTTAATGATAATTTCTCAAAATATTAATGGTTAAACCAATAACCGAACCGATATTTTAATAGTTCTATAACAACTTTAACATGTTAACGAATCAATAACTCATAAATCAAACTGATAAGCTTTTAAATCAAACCAAATTGATTAATATGCAACACTATTTATAACGACTAAAACATCTGATAGATTCAGAATTTAAAGTTACTAGATTAAAAAGGCGCGGGATTAGATTTATACCTTCCTCGGGTAGGGTGATTTTGGAGTGGTGAGGGAATAAAGGCATTAATTGGCATCCTTCTAGATTGATCTTAGCGCGGTAAACGCGGTTAGACTTTATCACTACCAATTCGAGAATCAAATACCTAAAAAAACTTTAAAATGAAGTCAATATATACAATATACACTTTCTCACAATTAGTTGTGTGATTCTCATAATAATAATAATAATAATAATAATAATAATAATAATTATTATTATTATTATTATTATAATAATAATAACCTGACTTCTATCATTTTTCTCGTGTGTATTAGCCCATGAATCTGACGTCATTGAGGACATTCAAATTTTATTTTTTTAAAAAAAGATTATATTAGGGCCAGAAGCATTACGTATAGTTTCCTCCGTTTTAAAAGTCCGCTATCAATTTCTACAAGTCCATTTATGTTTGGGAAACTTACATAAATAAACTATCCTAAAAAAAATATTTATCATTTATAACAATAACATTTTTTTCACTTGGTCACTTTTAATTCATTTACAGTACAAGTTGAATAAATATTACAAAGAACAATTTATTATTCAAATATAAAATATAAGTTTTAATGATGGATAATACATTTATCACACATTTTAATACACTTATAATACAATGTGTCAATTTTTTACCAAACAAACATAATAATTTTCAAAAAACAATTATAATACATATATGTTGCATACATAATTCACCTTTAATACATAGTACAGATTTAACATAATATTATTTTAAATAGTAATAAATAAAAATTATTGCTAAAATCAATAATTATTTATTAAAATGTATCAATTCATCTAATTTTTCCTTTGAGTTTTATGAGTTATAAGATTTTATATGTACCAGTATATATATTTGCCATAAATCCAAATTGGTCATGCACATGTTTTCTCCAGTTACAAGTTCCATAATATGTAGAAAATTTGCATGACATGCCTACTAATCGCAAAATATACATAATTAATTAAAAAAAACGTATTGAAAACATTTTTAAATTTGATAATATTATTCGCTTTTCCTTGTTCCAAAACATTTCATTATATTTATGCCTACTAGTTAGTACATGTTAGAATGTATGCCTTCACTTAAGCAGTATTGGACCAGGTCCCTTACTACACTAATAAATAAAACAGAAAGTTAAATGCAGTAAAATCAACACGATGATTTTACGTGGAAACCTCCTTGCTTAAGGGAGTAAAACCACGACCTGTCTCACAGGATTTTCAATCGTTTTTACTAATCTTCAAAAGCAAAAGTAAAACACGATTACACCAAATGTAAGAAAGAGTTATCAATCTTAATGTTAAGCAATAGTTCCTCTTGCTTAACAAGCCTAAGTAGAAAACTATCTACCCACTAAGTTATCCCACTTGGACAACCTAGACTTTTAACACTACACAACAATTCCTTTATAGATTAAGGAATGATTTACAGTTTACGAACAAGAGAATGTATTCCTAAACAACTATACGAAAAGCTCCAGAGATTGATGTTGTTGTTGGAATACTTCTGCCTTTGTTTTCTAGCAGCCTTTGCAAATGTTCTTGAAGAGGTTTCTCTCAAGTTGAAAAAACTCCACAAAATGTTTAGGAAAGTGCCTTTGATATGGTCAAGTCACTTTCCTACACTTCTTTGCCATTGGCTGGAAAAGTCACACTTTCTGACGCCATCGGGAAGTGTGCACCTACTTTATGTACCGTCTCCAGCTCGCGGTCAACTGGCTCGTCATCATGAGAGCCTGGTACTTCTACTAGGTCCCTGGGTTTGTTTCATCTGCACTACTCAAGTAAGAAACCTGCAATACTCAAGTAAGAAACTGGTACCTTTAAAAGGTCCCTAAGTTTGTCAAATCATCAAAACTACAAATAACAGTACGTATTGGTACTAACGAACGTACACAATCCTCTCTTTTTATGCAAACCTTATCTCAAACTTTTAGAATCACTACCTACCAAACTAATTAAAAAGGACTTTCATGACTAAAGACACTTTTATGTACTTATATATATAGTCACTTAGCTAATTGAAACATCGATTCATAACAATTAATTAATATTCGAGTTTTGAATATGAAGCAAGTATCAATGGAGATGAATAAAGGACCCTGGAGTTCCGATGAAGACTCTAAACTCATCCATTCCATCTCCATATTTGGACAAGGACGTTGGGATTCACTTGCTCACGTTGCCGGTATAGATATATCATGTTGTTAGAGAGATCACAAGCATACAGTGTATAATATTTTGTTTCTATTATCAAAAAATAATTACGTATATATTGATATATATAGGTTTAAAGCGTAGCTGTAAGAGTTGTAGACTAAGATGGTTGAATTATTTGCGGCCAAATTTACGACGAGGAAAAATAACTCCTCAAGAGCAGGTCCTTATTCTACTCCTTCATTTTCGCTTCGGAAATAGGTAAGTTAAGTACGTATAAAATATGTCATATAAATTGAATAAATGAAATAATTGTATTTTATAAAGGTTGAACACATATATAGATAGCAATTATTATTATTATTATTATTATTTAATATATAAAAAAAGATAGTGATATAGTCAATGATTTTTCAACCATGGGAGATAAGATATGGTAATAATTATTTCATTTTTTTTTCAAAAATAAAAAATCGATGGTCAAAAATAGCAGAGAATTTGCCTGGGAGAAGTTATAACGATGTTAAAAATTACTGGAGAACCAAAGTGCAAAAGCATGCAAAAGAGCTTCATTGCGAAATCAATAGTCAACAATTTCGACACTTCCTTCTCTATCAATGGATGCCTTCTCTGTTGGCTCAACAAATACCGACTTCTTCTTCTTCTTCATCTTATTTCGAATTAATCGTGACGGGGAATTATTCTCCTAACAATATCAATGCATATCTAAATGTTAATATCATTTCATCAACAGATTCATTCTTAAGGGAAGATGATAGTAATATTTGGAACAACTTGTCTAGTTTTGAGGATGGAATTAATATTCCTCGTGATTTTTCAACCCCTTCATATATGAAACTTCATAATTATTCATCTCATGATGAGGATGATCAGTACTACTTTCACAATTATTGGACAAGTGCAGAAATGCCAAGTTTGTATGAAATGGACCATTGGCTCTGATTACGAGTATACGTGAATCCAATGATGTCTTTATACAATATATATATATATATATATATATATATATATATATATATATATATATATATATAAAGAATTTACAAAATTATCTATAAAATATTTAATTAGTGAACCCTAACTAGTTAATTAGTTATCATTGTATTGTAATATTTACTTGAAATCATTATCAAAACTCATCGTATGAATTTTCTCTCACCTCTATTATAATGTATATATATGCATGCACACCCATCGCGTCAACATTTTTCCATGCATGTACGTACTATAGAATTAAAACGAACCTTTGTTTCATTGCCTCACTTTTAATTTAAGATGATTATATGATTTAAAAATCTATTTTTATCCCTAATTAAGTTAAGTGTCAAATTAAACTAAAAACATTTGAATTAGGATGGAGGAATTATAAAATAGCAACTTTCCTCACTACAAGCTCGATATAAGAAACTACTTCGATCGTTCCTTTTTAGTAGTCATTATAAGGTTTGACACAATGTTGAGAAAAAAATTAATAAAAAGTGTTTTTTGATGAATACATTTCTTATTAGTTCTTTAATATATATATATATATATATATATATATATATATATATATATATATATATATATGCCTCTTGATTCTAAAATTATAAACTTTAAGGATAAAGTTGAAAAAAGATAATTAACATCTTTTGATTATTTAAATGACAACTACTTTTGGTAACAGCTAAAAGGAACAAATGAAGTATAATATAGAATAATAACCTATAAGATAATATGAATTTCTTCGTTACCATTCATATGACATTCTTATTAAAAGTAGATGTTCTTCAATACTTATTATTTCATAAAAATCAATAATGACATACAGTTTCTTATTTTACCCTTAGGAGTTATTAGTTTAAAGATATGAATTTGACCAAACATAGGAAAACTAAATAATTAATTTATGTTCACGTCAATTTAACTAATCAAAATATATTAATTTATATTTATTTATTGAAAAAATGATTTCAAGATAACTAGAGTCGTCAAAATGAGCTTAACTCATGGGGCCCACCCTACCCAACCCGTTATTGGGGGTAGAATTGAGATAGGATTTTGAAACTCATTTAAAACTAGTGCTTATAAGCCCGATCCATATAAATTCTTGATCATTGATGCTTGACCGGGAAGAGGTCAAGGTCAGCTCATGTACCAAAACTATTTATTTAAGGGTAACTTACAAAAATCTCTCTAGTGTATGAGTTAATTACTTAAAGACACACTATGTTGTAATAATGTGAATCTTATGAAATTTGGATACGTCCAGATACATGTACTCAAAATTATGTTAATTTTTTCTAGATACATTCTATCTATGTGAATATTATGTATTTAAAATATATAGACAAATCTCTCGGCCCTTTTAAGGTTTAGCTGAGTTGAATATTCTTATGTCCTTCTAATTAAAAGATCGGCCTGTCCTAGCCCATTAAATTATCTGGCCCGCAAAGCTTGGGCCGAATGGATTGGGCCAACTATTTTTGACAACTTAGCTCTAAAAATAACACTAAATAAGAGTTAAGTAAACTTACCTAGTTTATAAGAATGTAAAACCTAAAATAGTGACATATAAATAGAAACTAAAAGGGCTAGTCAGGTAGCTACTACATGAGTGCTGCTCACCTTTGCTCTTGGCCGCCAAATTTGTACCCTCAACAGCTTCATCGGAGGCGGAAACCGAAGCTCTTCTATCAAAGCCCTCACTTGACAAACGTCGTATCACAAAATTCCCTTATCGATGGTTACTTCAAACACAGTCACATCCAACAAGCAGAATACCTGTTCGATCAAATGCCTCATAGAGATGTCATTTTTTGGAACACAAATGCTCTCTCTGGGTAGCGCAACGCCAACAAGCCGGAGAAAGTATACAACAGATGTGGAGAAATGAACAGATGTGGAGAAATAAGACCAATGAGCTCACTTTCACGGTATGTGTTAGCTCCTTCTTGCATTTTTTATTACAAACATTTGATCCCTCAGCTTCATTGTCTCGTGCTCTGTTTGGGGATAAGTCTCAATTTATTTGATGAGGGGTTATGTTGATTTGGATGATTACAGGGGTTTAGGTCGAGTTTTTGATGAAATTTTGGACAAAGATGTTATGTTGTTGAATGTTATATGAAGTTTGGGTGCACAAGTGTGGTACAAGAGCTTTTGGTCAAGGCAGAGCAAGGTGGGGTTCGTGGGTTTGTTTGAATTTGTTTGAACCCAGTAGTTTTTCGATAGTCTTAATCCTGGCTTTGCCTAAGAACAAGAAGCTTAATGAAGCTCGATTCATTTTTGATGATATGAGTGAGAAACATGTGGTTTCTTGGATAGCAATGATAAGAGGGTATGTGTAATATGGAGAGTTATGAAGACTTTGAAATTGTTTAAGTTGATATTGAACTTGAGTTCTCATCATAATCATTTTACATATTCAACTGTTTTAGATGCATGTGCAGGTTACTCTGCTGTTTTGGTAGGCAATCAAGTTCATGTGCATCTTGACGTAGTCTTGTTGACCTCCCTTGTTGACATGTATGCTAAATGTGCAGAAACAAAAGTTGCTTCCTGCATTTTTGAGTCCATCCCTTCAAGAAATTCGATCATTGGAGATTATGCAAACATGGGCTTGCAGAGAAGGCAATGCAAGAGTTTGAGAGGATGCTGAAGAGTGGTATCAGGTCTTGGGATATTGCTAGCATCATATGGTTTGCACTCATGTCTAGAACTCGGAGAGATTGCAGCAAATGGTATCTACACATTGGAGCACAACCATCCTGCAGTATACTTAGGTGCTTTCAAAAATCCACGGAGACAAAGGAGTGTGCAGTGACATAACTAGTTTCGAACTTTGGATAACTTGATGAAGAAATGGCGTGCTACAAAGCAGAAGGCTGGTAGAATGTCTGTCTACTATGAGGCAAGTGGTTTTCTACATAACACTTTCCTTATGAAATTATTAAAAATCTATACATTTTTAAGTTTTTCCTTTTTAGTATCTTAATTTTTATGCCCAATAGAACATAAACTTTTAGAAACCAAATCATATGGGATATAGCATGTAAGTTCTTGTGCCAAAAAACTTTTATCAAATTTGATCATTTTTCTCTTATAAATATACCTTTAACTGTCAAGGTTTTGAATTGAATTTAAAAGATTCGATATTCTATTTATTTGTTTGAATTTGAATCATGATAGTTCATAGATACACTCACTTCATTAGTTGTTGATTTACATTATTTGATGCTCATTAAGAATTATTACTATATTGATATGTAGTCAAGAGTTATTTATCATCAGACATGAGGTCGATCAGAATTGCAATTTTTGGAAATATTTTTTCTTTTATTACTACTGTATATAAGGAAAAATATCTAATTTTGTAGTTTGCACATTATTTTTCTTGTCTCTTTTATTCAGATTGAAATTTGTAAGATCATACATATTTGATAAATTTTAAAAACTTTAAGGAATTTTTATATGCTACTCAAAATGATGTTGTCATGAAAAGGATTATACAATCCTACAAAGTGTATTCATATATTGAGATTACTTAACTTGTTACAAATAATATTTTACTTTAAGACATTATTGTAAGCATAAATTTAATGCACATTAGGATCTTAGACTATAATTTACTCATAGGCATTATACAAACATGTCTGAATACATTATTGTGGAAAGTGATTTTTACAATAATGTCTTTAGGTATGTTTCTATAATGCCTCTCAGTAAATTATTTTGTCTAAAATACTGACATGCATTAGGTTATTGCTTACAATATATAATATCTTAAGACAAAATATTATTTGTAACAAATTTAATAATATTTTCATATAAATTGAAGACTTAATATATGAATGTACTTTGTAGGATCATTGTAAACTTTTTCATGAAAACATAATTTCTAGTAGCATACAATTTCTTTTAAAGTTCTTAAAATTTATTAGATATTCTAGGTCTTACTGATTTCTTTTTGAATAAAAGGACAAGATATTTAATGTTTAGACTACAAAAGTGGTGTCTTCCTTGTATATAGGAGTAGTAATAAGAGAAAAATTATTTCCAAAAAGTAGCAATCCCGATTCATGCATGATAATAAATCACTTGTGATTATATAATTTTTTTAATGAGTATCAAACAATGTGATTTAGCAACTAATGAACTGAATTTGTCTAAATTGAATATCTAACTTTTTTTAAATTTACTAAAAGCTTTGACAACTAAAGTTATACTTATAAAAGCAAAAATGGTCAAATTTTATTTTTTTACAATGGTAAAAGATCAATTTATCCTGAGTTATACTATAATTTAAGATTATTCTATCATTATCTAAATAATTCAAATATATTTTGGTAGAACTATCTAAATAGTAGGGTTTACAAAAGACTCATAATTTACTCCTTTGCTCAATAGATGAGTCATTCGATTCCTCTCCCAGTTGCATTTAAGATCTGCACTACACAAGAATACTAGAAGAATGCATATTGACTTCTAATGAGTCGAGATTGATTTCAACAGGGGGAAAGATTGTATTGAATAGCTAGCCATGAGCCTTGTAGGGCTTTGAGCTCTTCCATTATGGGCCTTGACATTGAATCCAGGGGCCAATCCCCTCTATGATTTCTAATAATGCCATTGATTTCTTCAATACTAGAGCTGAACTTGACAGAACCATCAGTGTTAAGCATGTAAGTCTCAAGAGGAGCAGAGTTCCAATTGACTAAGATTGTATATGGTTGTCCTTTAGGTATGGATATTTGGTCGATGAGAAGATGGTACTCAATGACTTAGAGGTTTCCTTTTCATTTTGTTTAATAAGTTTTTATTCCTTTAAAACCAAATATTCCAAAAAAAGAAAAAGAAAAGAAAAAGCATGAAATTCCAAGAGAGCATAACATTATAGGGTTCCTTTGGTTCCTATTTTTAGAGACTGATGGACTTTTGCAGGCATTTTGATGTACTATATAATGTGAAAGGGGATATGCTTCCTAGAGAAACCCTAGCTAGCATAGTTCTGCTATCCATGTTGAGGAACTTGTTTTGTTGTTCATATTGTCAATAATTTGTTGGGAGTCACTATTGTCAGCCTTCATTTGGAAATATGTTTCCTTATATTTTACTATATAAGGAAGGAAATTCAATTCTATAGTCCACTCATGAATTTTTTTGTTCTTTTTTATTCAAATTGAAATTTGTAAAACCTTGCATATTAAATAGATTATACACTACTAAAAATGATATTGTCATGAAAAAATTTTCTAATGATCCTACGAAGTACATTCATGTATAGTGTTTTTAGTTTAAAATGAAAATATTACTTAACTTGTTTCAAATAATGTTTACCTCAAGACTTTATCACAAGTATAAACTTAAAAGCACATCATCATCTTAGACAAGATAATTTGCTGAGAGGCGTTATAGATATATACATCAAGATATTATCTTGGAGAGTGACTTCTATGCCTCCTTCTCGTAGTGGTAATCACAATTATCGGCGGCGAAAAATTGTTGAGAATTATACAATAACCATAGTGAGTGGAAGAAGAACCAATCTATAAAAGAAATAATTAATACATCAATATGCCTTTTAACTTAACCTCAACTCATATTTATGCACTCTAACTTTGGATGTGCACAAGTAAACATTTAAATTTGTATAAAGTTGAACAAGTACGAGTTCTACATGACACAATACATGTAGAAAAAATATGTCTATTTGTTCAGCTTTATTGAAGTTTAAGTATTTACTTGTACATAAGTAAAGTTTGTGGGTATAAATTTCAGTTGAGACCAAATTAAAAGACATATTTATTTATCGACAACGCCTTTATACATTGGTCCTCCTTCAACTCACTAGGGTTATCATATAATTCTCTACACTATTTTTTGCCGCCGACAATTGTGATAACATAAGACTAGGACAAGGAGGTGTAAAAATAACTGTCCACGATAATATCTTCAGGCAATCTATAACGTCTCTCAATAAATTATATTTTCTAAGATCTTGACGTGCATTTTAAATTTGTGCTTACAATAAAGTTTATCTTGGCGTTAGATGTTTTAACTTTTAAGTTTTGACCAAAATTTGGAATTGCCTAACATTTTTTGCATACTTGCTCATATGAGAATTTCGTCAGCGTAGTTGGCTTTGGAAGGTAATCTTTTACCAAATAGGATGGTTAGTTTAGGTTTTGAGGCTTCCATTTTTAGTTTGTGTTGTTAGGCGTTTTAACTTTTAAGTTTTTGCCATAGACGTCAGAATTCTGGATCACCAAAAAAGATCATGGACTATAGCAAATGAAAATCAACAAAATTAGGGATTTATTTGTTTTGAGACTAGTTTTACCTTAAAAATGAGCCATTTTCCGTCATGTCCAAATAACTCCATTGATTACGTCTTAGCGGACATGCACAAAAAATTGGGCAAAAAAGATGTCGAAATTCAGGATCACCAAAATTTAATGAACAATTGTACAAGAAAATTGTCAAAAGGGGTTTACCTGCTTTGGGGCTCGTTTGACCTTGAAAATGAGTTGCTTTGGCCATCAGAGCCAACTGACTCTATAGCTAACGTCTTAACAGACATCCACAAAAAACTTGAGCAGAAAAAACGTTAGAATTCTATAACACACATATGTCGGCAAATTTGAGCAAAAAAAACGTCAGAATTCTGGATCATTGAAGATCCATGGACTATAACATACGAAAATTGGCAAATTGGGTGGTTTACCAAATGCGAGACTCGTTGACCTTTATAATGGGCCGTTTTAGCCGTCAGGACCAACTAGCTCCATACCTAACGTCTTAACAAACGTCCACAAAAAATTTGCACAAAAAAGCCGTATAAATTCTGTATCACCAAAAAACACCATGGTCTGTAGCAAAAGAAAATAGACAAATAAGGGGTTCACGTGTTCCAGGGATCGTTTGACTTTCAAAATGAGTCATTTTGGGCGTTAGAGTCAAAAGACTGAATAGATAAAATTTTAACGGACATTCACAAAAATTTTGAGAAAAAAAGCCGTCGAAATTTGTAATCATAAAAAATTCATCGACTATAGAAATGAAAATCGACATAGCTAACTGGCTCCCCCCATGTTTTGGTCGAATAGAAGAGAGGCCCCCTATGTTTTGATCGTCAAGGTCAACTGATTCCATAACTAACGTCTTAATAGACGTCCACAAAAAATATGGGCAAAAAAGACGTCGAAATTCTAGAACACAAAAAATTAATGGACTATAGTACACAAAAATCAGCAAAATTGGGGGTTTATATTTTCTAATGCTTGTTTGACCTTCAAAATAAGTCATTTTGGCCGTCAGGGCCAATTGAATCCATAGCTAACGTCTTAACAAACGTCCAAAAAATATTTGGGGAAAAAATTATCAAAATTCTAAATCACCAAAATAGATCGTGGACTATAGCCCATGAATTTTTTTGATACGAAAATAAAGAAACAAAATGACCAATTTTTTATGGACGTTTGTCAAGACCTTTGAAATGGAACCAGTTCGTCTCGCAGGTAAAACTGGTGCATTTTTAAGTTCAAACGAGCCCTAAGCAGACAAAGACAGATTTTATTGATTTTCGTGTGCTATATCTTACAGATTTTTTTTATCTATAAATCCCAAAATAAAATGACTGAAATTTTACATGGACGTTTGTCAAGACATTAGAAATGAAACAAGTTCATCTAGCGAAGAAAAAAGGTACATTTTCAAGTTCAAACGAGCCCAAAGAAGGCAAAGACAAATTTTAACGAATTTCTTGTCCTATAGTATATAGATTTTTTCATCTGGAAATACCGAAATAAAATGAATGAAATTTTTCATGGAAGTCTATAAAAAATTTAGAAATGGAACCATTTAGTAACGCGGGGAATATGGTGTATTTTCAAGTTTAAACGAGACCCAAAATAGACAAATACATTTTTATCAATTTTCGTGTGATATAGCCAATTGATTTTTTTCTTTGGAAATCTCAAAACAAAATTGTCAAAAAATTTCATGGACGTCCATTAAGACTTTAGAAATGGAACCAGTTCTCTCGGCTGGAAAAATGGTGCATTTTCATATTCAAACGAGCCACAAAGCAGGCAAAGATGGATTTTACTGATTTTCATGTGATATATATCCCATGAATATTTTTTTTATTCGGAAATCCCAAAATAAAATGACCAAAATTTTACATGGACATTTTTTCAAGACCTTAGAAATGGAACAAGTTCGTCTAGCGGAGAAAAATGGTGCATTTTCAAGTTTAAGCGAGCCTAAAGCAGGCAAAGACTTATTTTAACGATTTTTCTGTGCTATAGCATATAGATTTTTTTTAATACAGAAATCACGAAATAAAATGACCGAATTATTTCATGGATGTCTGGTAAGACCTTAGAAAGGAATTAGTTAGTACTCCGGGAAAAAATGGTGTATTTTCAAGTTCAAAAGAGTCTCAGAGCAGGTAAAGGCAAAATTTACCAATTTTCGCGTGCTATAGCCAATTGATTTTTTTTCTTCGGAAATCCCTAAACAAAATTGACAAAAATTTTCACGGACGTTTGTTAAGACCTTAGAAATGGAACAGTTCTCGCTGGAAAAAATGGTGCATTTTCAAGTTCAAATGAGTCTCAAAGTACACAAAGACAGATTTTACTAATTTTTTTTTGTATATAGCCCATGATTTTTTTAATTTGAAAATCCTGAAACAAAATGACCGAAAATTTTTATCAACGTTTGTTAAGACCTTAGAAATCAAACGAGTTCCTTCTAGGAGAAAATGGTGTATTTTCAAGTTCAAACAAGCCCAATGCAGGCAAAGACAGGTTTTTCCAATTTTCATGTTCTATACAAAATGAACTTTTTTAGATCTGGAAATTTCAAAAAAATGACCAAAATTTTTCACGGATGTCTCTTAAGACCTTAGAAATGGAACCAGTTCATTACACAGAGAAAAATGGTGCATTTTGAAGTTCAAACGATCCCCAAAGCAGACAAAGATAAATTTTATCATCTTTCACATGTTATAGCCCATGCATTTTTTTTGATTCGTAAATCCCAAAAAAATGGCTGAAATTTTATATGGACGTCTGTTAAGACCTTAGAAATAGAACTACTTCGTTCTGCGGGGAAAAATATT
Organism: Solanum lycopersicum; assembly: GCF_036512215.1. NCBI lineage: Eukaryota > Viridiplantae > Streptophyta > Magnoliopsida > Solanales > Solanaceae > Solanum > Solanum lycopersicum. The sequence goes on from NC_090805.1 coordinate 3,367,387, forward strand.
ATATTTTCAAGCAAAAGAGCCAAAATAGACAAAAATAGATTTTACTGATTTTTGTTTGCTATTGTCCACAAATTCTTTTTATTCGTAAGTCCCGAGATAAAAGGTCTAGAATTTTTCAAGGACGTTCGTTAAGAATATAAAAATGGAACAAATTCATTGCGCGGGAAAAATGGTTCATTTTAAAGCTAAACGAGCCCATAAGATGACAAAAATAGATTTTATCGTTTTTCGTGTGCTATAGAATATGAATTTTTTTAACTAAAAATTGCCAAAAAAAAGGACAAAATTTTTCATGGATGTCCGTTTAGACCTTAGAAATGAAACCAGTTGTTCCGCGGGAAAAAATGGTCCATTTTTAAGATCAAAGGTAGTTTTGACTAATTTTCGTGTACTATAGTGCAAAGATTTTTTTTTATCTGAAAATCCCGAAATAAAATGACCAAAATTTTTCATGGACGTCCATTTTTACCTTAGAAATCGAACTAGCTAATCTCACGGGAATAAATGGAGAATTTCCAAGTTGAAACAAGCTCCAAAGCAAGAAAAGATAGATTTTTCCGATTTTCGTGTGCAACCCATGAATTTTATTTCCTAGAAATCCTGAAAGAAAATGGTTAAAAAATTTCATGTATGTCCGTAAACACCTTAGAAATGAAACAAGTTCATCCCACGGGAAAAAATATTTCATTTTCAAGTTCAAACGAGCTTTAAAAATAGGGAAAGACACATTTTAACGATTTTCTATGCTTTAGCCAATGAATTTTTATTGATTGGAAAATCCTGAAACAAAATGACTAAAATTTTTCATAGACGTTCTTTAAGACCTGAGAAATTGAACAAGCTTGTTTTGCACGAAAAACTGGTTCATTTTCAAGTTCAAACGAGTATCAAAGAAGAAAAAGACAGATTTAACCAATTTTCGTGTGTTATGGCCCATGAATTTCTTTTATTTATATAACTAGAGAAAAAAATGATCAAATTTTTCATGGACGTCCGTTAGGACCTTAGAAATAGAAAAAGTTCGTCCCGCCGAGAAAAATAAGACATTTTCAAGTTCAAACGAGCTTCAAACCATGTAAAGATACAAATTTTATCAATTTTCGTGTGGTATAGCACAATGCTTTTTTTATCTGAAAATGTAAAAAAAATGGCCAAATTTTTTCAAGAGCGTCTTTTAAGACCCTAAAAATAGTTCATTTTCACGTTTAAACGAGTCTCAAAGCAGGCTAAGACAAATTTTATCGATTTTCTTTTGCTATAGTCGATAAATTTTTTAATCTAAAAATCTTAAAACATAATGACTGAAATTAATCATGGAAGTCCTTTAAGATCTTAGAAATGGAACCAGTTCGTTCCGTGGGGAAAATGGTGCATTTTCATGTTAAAACGAACCGCAAGCAGATTCAGCCAAATTTTACCGATTTTCTTTTGTTATAACTCTTTGACTTATTTTTTATCTGGAAATCCAAAAATAGAATGACCAAAATTATTTATGGACGACCATTAACATCTTAGAAATGGAACTAGTTCATTTCGAGGGTAAAATTGTGCATTTTCATGTTCAAATGTCCCCAATGAAGGAAAAACAGATTTTATCAATTTTTGTGTGCTAAAACACATGAAATTTTTTTATCCAGAAATTACAAAGCAAAATGGCCGAAATTTTACATGGACGTGTGTTTAAGACCTTAGAAGTGGAACCAGTTTGTCCCATGGGGAAAATTATGCATACAAGTTCAAGTTAGTCTTAAAATAGGCAAAGATAGATTTTATCGATTTAAATATGCTATAGCCAATGAATTTCTTTTATCCAGATATCCTAAAATAAAATGACCGAATTTTTTCATGTACGTCCGTTATGACCTTAGAAATTAAATCAGTTTGTCGCGCGGAGAAGAATTGTGTATTTTTAAATTCAAACGAGCCCCAAAGAAGACAAAGACAGATTTTACCGATCATCGTATTATATAGACCATGATATTTTTTATCCGGAAATTTAAAAATGAAATAGCCAAAAAATGTCATGGACGTTCATTAAGACCTTAGAAATGGAATCAATTTGAAAGTTTAAAAGATCTCCAAATCAAGCAAAGATAGATATTATCAATTTTTGTGTGCTATTAGCAAATGATTTTTTTTAGATCTGGAATTCCCGGAACAAAATCACCAAAATATTTCATGGACGTCTGTTAAGACCTTAGAGATTGAAACCGTTTATCGCGCAGGGAAAAATGGTGCATTTTCAAGTTCAAACGAGTCCCAAAGCAGGCAAAGTCATATTTTATCGATTTTGATGTGCTATTATCCATGAATTTTTTTATCTTGAAATGCCGAAACAAAAATTATCGTAATTTTTCCTCGACTTCTGTTAACACCTAAGAAATGGTATAGGTTCATCGCGCGAGAAAACATGGTGCATTATTCAGGTTCAAACGAGCCCTAAAACAGACAATGACATATTTTACCGATTTTCATATGCTATAGCCATTGGATTTCTTGATTTGAATCTTCTAAAAAAATGACATAAAGTTTTAAATAGACTTCCGTTAAGACATTAAAAATGGAATCACTTTGTACGATAGGTAAATATGGTGACGAGCCTGAAAGAAGGTAAAGACGAATTTTACCGATTTTCGTGTGCAATTGTCAATAGATTTTTTTATCCGGAAATCCAGAAACAAAATGACCTAAGTTTTTCATGGACGTCCCTTCATACCTTAGAAAAGAAACTAATTTTCCGCGCGGGAAAAAATAGTGCATTTTGAAGTTCAAATGAGACTCAAAGATGACAATGACAGATTTTACTAATTTTTATTAGAGCCGTCAATATGGGGTAAGCCCGTTGAGCCGGCCTGGCTTAACCAATGATTTAATAGGGCCGGGCTAAGATTTTTGGATTCCAATTAAAAAAGGGCTTTTTAGCCCGGCCTGAATAAGTCTGCTCATTTGGGGGGCTTGAGAAATATCGGTAGGGGCAGCCTGTGGGCCAATAAAATTAATTAAAAAATATAATACAATATCAAAATTTAAAAATAAAGAGAGTCCAAAATCAAAACAATTAGGTTAATATTTCTATTTAAATATTTATACTTTTAGTTCAAATTGTTTTAATAAATATCAAGGAAAATGCACAAGTACTCCCTAGACTATGACCAAAATCGCAGAGACACACCGTTACTAAACTAAGGTCCTATTACCCCCTGATTTTTTTTTTGTAATTTTATACACCTTTTGTCTTATCTGGCACTCTATGTGACTCCACGCAATTGAGTCGCGTCGGAGATATTTGGATGGCACGTAAGCCAAAGAGGTACACAAAATTACCAAAAAAAAAGTTCAGGGGGGTAATACAACCTTAGTGAGGTGTGTCTTTGGGATTTTGGTCATAGTCTTGGGGGTACTTGTGCATTTTCCCCCTAAATATTATAAAGATAATTTTATTTTTGAATTTGATTAACAAGTAGTGACATTAAGTTCTAATTTGTTTCTATTAAGATTAAAATGTCTGAATTTTAATACGCATTTAAATATTAAGATGTGCATTAAGATATATATGTGTAAATCTGAATAAACATCTGAATATTAAAATATTGTCTTTAAATCTGAACACTAAATTATTGGGACAGTTTGTTTTCAATATATGAATGCACATATGAAATTAAATGTTATATCAATAAATATTGGGATAATGCCCAAGTACCCCCTGAACCTATGCCCGAAATCTCAGAGACACACTTATACTATACTAAGGTCCTATTACCCCCCTGAACTTATTTTATTAATAATTTTTTACCCCTTTTTAGCTTATGTGGCACTATCTTGTGGGCCCAACGATGGTTGACTTTTTTTTTCGAACTAGTGCCACGTAGGCTAAAAGGGGGTAGAAAAATACATATAAAATAAGTTCAGGGGGGTAATAGGACCTTAGTATAGTATAAGTGTGTCTCTGAGATTTCGGGTATAGGTTGAGGAGGTACTTGGGTATTTTCCCATAAATATTATCAAAACCTTGTTAGTAAAATGGATTTTTTTCATATAAAATAATATTTTGAACATTTTTTACCGTAACAAGGTAATATGATGTATCTTTTAAGAACTCAACATCAAGTTACATCATTAATATGACTATTTTTTGCACTCAAAATACTTTGAGAATCTAATATAATGCAATTTAAAATAGTTTATATAGAGTAGTAAATATATATTTTAGGAAAATATTTTATTTTATTTTATTTTAGAAATTTTTTATTGTTATCGATCAAATAACTAATACTTTCTTATTTTTTAAAATCGTGTTAAATATTATATCATGGGAGTGCTTATCAATTCAAATATATTGATTAATTTATGAAAGTAAAAGATGTATATTAAGTTAACATGGATAAAGAAAATTATAATGACAAGCATGTAATTAAATATTAGTTAAATAAGAAAATAACTTTTATGAGTTGTTATGATTAAGATGAATTAAGATAGGAGTCTTATTTTTTAGTCTAAATATTGTTAAGGTGTGTTACATATCTGATTCATTCAGATATATCCAGACCCATTAAGAACTGAATCTGAATAATTAAGATCCAGTTCTTAAAAACAAATACACTTAATGAGACAAATCTGAATGATTAAGATTCAAACCCCATTAAGTTCAAACAAATGAGTCCTAACATAATGTAATATTGTTTTGTTGATATTTATAATAATATTTTTAAATTATAATTTATAATTTATAATTTATAATTTAATTTAATAATTATAAAAAATATATTTTTTTAAAAAGTGGGCTGGCTCGGCAAGCCTGTAGGCCACGTACTTGTAGGCTGGGTTGATCATTGTCTGGCCCACATCAAAAATGGGCTAGCCCGACCTGACCCGTAAAATATCAATGCTTGTATGGGTTAGCCCGGATGGGGTGGACTAGCCCATATTGACAGCTCTAATTTTCGTGTGTGATATTCTATGGATTTTTTTCATCCAGAAAACACGAAACAATATAGATAAAATTTTTCATTGACGTCCGTTAAGATCGTAGAAATAGAATTAATTTGTCTCACGGAGAAAAATGATGCATTTTTAAGTTCAAACGAGCCCCACAGAAGATAAAGACAAATTTTACCGATTTTCTTGTGCTAAACCCATTCATACTTTTAAAATTCTTAAATTCTGAAATGAAATGGCTGAAATTTTTCATGGACATTCGTTAAGATCTTAGAAATGGAACTAGTTCATCCTAGGGGAAAATGGTGCATTTCAAATTCATGGACGTTTGTTAAAACCTTAGAAATTGAACAAGTTCATCCCACGGGAAAAAAATGTTACAATTTCAAGTTCGAACGAGCTCCAAAGCAGGCAAAGACAGATTTTATTGATTTTCGTGTTTATAACCCATAATTTTTATAAGGAAATTTTGAAACAAAATTGCCGAAATTTTTCATGGACTTCCGTTAAGACATTAGAAATTGAACAAGTTTTTCCCGTAGATAAAATGATGCATTTTCTAATTCAAACGAATTTCTAAGAAAGCAAAGACAAATTTTACCGATTTTTGTGTGCATAGCCCATGGGTCATTTTTTATTTGGAAATCACAAAATAAAATTGTCAAAATTATACATGGACATCCGTTTAGACCTATGAAGTCGAAACAGTTCGTCTCACGGAGAAAAATGGTGCATATTAAAGTTCAAATGAGTTTCAAAGCAGACAAATAGAGATTTTACTGATCATGTGCTATAGCCTGTGGATTTTTTTCATCCGAAAATCTCAAAACAAAATGACCGAAAATTTTGGTTGTCCGCTAAGACCTTAGAAATGAAACCAGTTTGTCCCGAGGGGGAAAATTTGTGCATTTTAAAATTCAAACAAACCCAAAGTAGGCGAAAGCAGATTTACATATTTTTGTGTGCAATAGCCCATAGATTTTTTTCATCCAAAAATTTTGAAATAAAATTGCCGAAATTTTCATGGACGTCCATTAAGACCTTATAAATTGAACAAGTTCGAATTGTAGGGGAAAAATAATTTATTTTCAAGTTCAAACGAATCCCAAAAGTAGACAAAGACAAATTTACCGATTTTTATGTGCTATTGCCTATGAATGTTTTTATATCCGGAAATTTCGAAATGAAATTGTACAAATTATTCATAGACATTCTTTTAGAACTTAGAAATAAATCCAGTTTATCCTTCGGGGAAAATGGTGTATTTTTAGATTCAAACTAGCCCAAAAGCAGACAATGACAAATTTTAGTTATTTTCATGTGTTATAGCACATGAATTCTTTTATGAGGAAATCCAGAAATAAATGACCAAAATTATTCATAAATGTACGTTAATACCTTAGAAATTGAACCAGTTCGTCCTGCGGGGAATAAATATGCATTTTCAAGTTCAAACGAGCGCCAAAGAAGGCAAATGCAGATTGAACTGATTTTCGTGTGCTATACCATGAACTGTTTTTTATTCGGAAAATCCAAAACAAAATGGCATCATTTTTTATGGACGGTCCTTAGGACCTTAGAAATGGAACCACTTCATCCCGCTTAGAAAAATGGTGCAGTTTAAATTCAAGCGAGCTCTAAAACGCGCAAAATAAATTTTACCGATTTTTGTGTGCTGTAACCCATAAATTTTTTTGATCATAAAATATTAAAACAAACGGCCAAAATTTTTCATGAACGTCCAATAAAACCTTAGAAATGGAACCAGTTCGTCCCGCCGGGAAAAATGATCTATTTTCAAGTTATAACAAACCCCAAAGTAGGTAGAGGTAGATTTTTACCAATTTTCGTGTGCTATATAGCCCATGAATTTTTCTATTCGAAAATTCAAAAATAAAATGTTTAAAATTTTTCATGGACGTCCTTTAGGACCTTAGAAATGGAACAGGTTCGTCACTCGAGGAAAAATGGTGCATTTTAAAGTTCAAACGAGCCCGAAAGCATGCGAAGGAAGATTTTACCGATATTTGTCTGATATACCTATGGATATTTTTTAGTTCAAAAATTCTTAAACAAAATAGCAAAAAATCTTAATGGACATCAATTAACACCTTAGAAATGGACAAGTTCAGCCCGCGGGGGTAAATTGGTGCATAATCAAGTTTAAACGAGTCCAAAATAGGTAAAGTCTAATTTAATCGATTTTCATTTACTCTAGCCCATGAATTTTTTTTATCCATAAACCCTGAAACAAAATGGCCGAAATTTTTCATGGACGTCCCATAAGACCTTAGAAATGGAACCAGTTCGTCCCAGCGGGAAAATGGTGCATTTCATGTTCAAACGATCCCCTAAGAAGGCAAGAAATTTTTTATCGATTTTAGAGTGCTATTGCCCTGAATTTTTTTTTTATCAAGAAATTCCTAAACAAATTTGACAAAAATTTTCATGGATGCCTGTTAATACATTTGAAATTGAACAAGTTTGTCTTGCGGGAAAAAACAATGCATATTCAAGTTTAATCGAACAAGTTTGTGCCGAGAGGAAAAATGGTGTATTTTTAAGTTCAAGAGCCTCACATATTTTACCAATTTTCGATTGCTATAGTCCATAATTTTTTTTATCCAAAAATCTCAAAAATAAAATGGCTGGTATCTTTCATAAACGTCCGTTAAGACCTTATAAATGAAACCAATTTGTCCCTCAGGAAAAATGGTGCATTTTTAAGTTCAAACGAGCCATAAAGCAGGCAGAAAGATTTTACCAATTTTTTTGTGCTATAACCCATTACTTTTTAGGTTCAAAATATCAAAATAAAATAGCCGAATTTATATATGGACGTCCATTAAAACTTTATAAATAAAACCAGTTTGTACCGCGGAAAAAAATGGTGCATTTTCTTTTGCTATAGCCCATAGATTTTTTTGATCTAGAATAACAAAACAAAATGGCCAAAATGTTTCATGGACTTTCGTTAAGACATTAGAAATGGAACCAGTTCGTCCTGCGAGGAAAAATGGTGAATTTTCAAGTTTAAACGAGCTTCAAAGCAGGCAAAAATAAATTTTACCAATTTTCATTCGCAATAGTCCATGTATTTTATTATATCAGGAAGTTCCAAAACAAAATGACCAAAATTTTCATGGACGTCTGTTAAAATCTTATGCATTTTCAAGCTCAAACGAGCCCCAAAGTAGACAAAGACAGATTTTACAAATTTTCTTTTTCTACTTTCCATGATTTTTTTTAATCTTCAAATCTCGAATTGAATGACCAAAATATTTCTTGAACGTCCGTTAAGATTTTAGAAATGGAACCAGTTCGTCCTGTAGGGAAAAATGGTTTTTTTTCAAGTTCAAACGAGCCCCTAAGAAGGCAAAGGCAGATTTTTATAGAATTTGATGTGCTATACCCCATGGTTTATTTTGATCGAGAAATACCGATATAGAAGGACCAAGAATTCTAATGGACATCCTTTAAGACTATAGAAATATAAAAAGTTCATCTCGAGGGGAAAAATGGTGCATTTTCAAGTTCAAACGAGCCCAAAGAAAATAAAGGCAAATTTTACCTATTTTCAAGTGTTATAGCTTATGAATTTTTTTATTCGGAAATACTAAAAATGAATGGATGAAATTTTTCATGGATGTCCGTTTAGACCTCAGAAATGGAACTAGGGTGTTCCGTGGGAAAATAATGCGTTTTCAAGTTCAAACGAGTCCCAAAGCAGGCAAAGACAGGTTTTGTCGTGTTTTGTGTGCTATAACCCATGAATTTTTTTAATCTAGAAATCCCAAAATAGAATGACCCAAATTTTTCATGGACTTCTTTAAGACCATAGAAATGGAACCGCATTGAAAAATGGTGCATTCTAAAGCGCAAACGAGCCCAAAGCAAGAAAATGCACATATTTCTGATTTTCTGTGCTATAGACCGTGAATTTTTTTATCTTGAAATCCCAAAATAAAATGACCTAAATTTTAAATGGAAAGCCGTTAAGAACTTAAAAATGGAACATGTTTGTCCCCGCGGGGTAAAATGGTGCATTTTCAAGTTCAAACGAGCCCCAAACTAACAATGACAGATTTTACCAATTTTCATGTGCTATAGCTCATGAATATTTTTTTATCTTGAATTCTTAAACAAAATGGCTGAAATTTATCATGAACGTCTGTTAAGACCATAAAAATAGAATCAGTTCGTCCCGCAGAAAAAAATGGTGCAGTTTCAAGTTCAAATAAGCCCAAAAGCTGACAAAGGCAGATTTACCGATTTACATGTTCCACACTCCATGAATTCTTTTTAATTTGGAAATCACGAAATAAATAGACCGAAAATTTTCATCTAGATACTTTAAGATATTAGAAATGGAACCAGTTCGTTCCGTGGGAAAAATGGTATTTTCTTAAGTTCAATGGAGCCCCAAAGCAGGGAAAGGTAGATTTTACCGATTTTCGTGTACTATAGCCAATGAATTTTAATTGATCCTGAAATCCCAAAACAAAATAGCTGATATTTTTCATTAACGTCCATTAAAACCTTAGAAATGGAAACAGTTTGTCCCGCGGGGAAAATGGTGCATTTTCTAATTCAAACGAGTCCCAAAGCAAGCAAAGACAAATTTTACAAATTTTCATGTTCATAGATTCTTTTTGATCCGGAAGTCCAAAATAAAATTGTTGAAATTTTTCATAGACATTTTTTAAGACTTTAGAAATGAAACAAATTCGTTCCGGAGGGAAAAATGCATTTTCATGTTCAAACGAGCCCCAAAAAAGGCAAAGGTAGATTTTATCATTTTTCGTGATCTACAACTCATAAGAAATTTTATCTGAAAATCCCAAAATAAAAATGCTAGAAATTTCACGGATGTCAATTAAGATCTTAAAAATGGAACCAGTTCGTCCCGCGGGATAAAGTGGTGCATTTTTATGTTCTAACGAACCCCAAAGTAGGGTAAGGTAGATTTTACAGATTTACGTTTGCTATAGGCAAACTTTTTTATCCGAAAATTTAAAAAAAATGGCTGAAATTTGTTATGGATGTCTGTTAAAATTTAGAAATAAACTAGTTCATCCCGCATGAAAAAAATTGTGCATTTATAAGTTCAAACAAGCCTCACAGCAGACAAAGGTAAATTTTATCAATTTTTGTGTGATATAACCCATGAATTTTTTTAATCCAGAAATCCCAAAACAAATTGACCATAATTTTTCATGAACGTCCGTTAGAACCTTAGAAATGGAACCAGTTCGTCCCGGGGGGAAAATGAAGCATTTTCAAATTCAAACAAGCCCCAAAGATGACGAAGGCATATTTGATCGATTTTCGTGTTTTACAGCCATGAATACTTTTAATTGCGAAATGCCAAAATAAAATGAAAAAAAAATTTCATGGACATCCGTTAAGATATTAGAAATGGAACCAGTTTGTCTCGTAAAGAAAAATAGTATATTTCCAAGTTCAATAGATCTCTAAAGCAGGCAAAGACAAAGTTTATCGATTTTTGTGTGCTTTACCCTTTGATTTTATTTATCCAAAAATCCCAAAACAAAATGGCTGAACTTTTACATGAACGTCCGTTAAGATTTTAGAAATGGAGTCAATTCATCCCATGGGAAAAAATGGTGCATTTTCAAGTTCAGACAAGCCCAAAGTAGGCAAAGACATATTTTTTTGATTTTATTGATGATAGATTTTTTTATCCAGAAGTTCCAAAAGAAAATTGCCAAAAATTTTCATGGACATCCGTTAAGACCTTAGAAATAGAAAGAGTTCACCCTGAAGGGAAAATGGTGGCTTTTCATGTTCAAACGAGCCCAAAGTTAACAAAGATAGATTTTATCGATCTTCGTGTGCTATAGCTCATAGATTTTTTGATCCAAAAGTCCCAAAACAAACTGGCCGAAAAATTTCATGGATGTCCGTTTAGACCTTAGAAATTGAATAAGTTTGTCCCGCAGTGAAAATGGTGCATTTAAGGTTCAAACGAGCCCAAAGCAGACACAGGTAGATTTTATTGATTTTTGTGTGCTATTGCCCATGAATTTTTTTAATTTGGAAACCTCGAAATAAAGTTACCAAAATTTTTCGTGGATGTCGTTAAGACCTTAGAAATTGAAGCAGTTTGTCCCATGGGGAAAATTATGCATTTTCAAGTTTACAAGAGCCCAAAGTAGGGAAAGAGAGATTTTTACCTATTTTTTGTTCTATATCCATGTGTGTTAAATCCCCAAACAAAATGACGGAAATTTTTAAAGAACGTCTATTAATACCTTAGAGTCGAAACCAATTCATTAAGCGGGGAAAAAGGTGCATTTTCAAGTTCATACGAGCCCCAAAGAAGGCAAAAACAGATTTTACCGATTTTTGTATGCTATAACCTTTTTTTGGGGGGGCGGGGGGGGGGGGGCTTGTTTGACCTTGAAAATGGGTCATTTTAGACTTCAGGGCCAATTGGATCCAAAACTAATATCTTAAAAACGACCAAAAAAAATTGGACAAAAACAATATCGGATATCCTGATTATTAAAAATCCATATACTATCGTACACGAAAATCGATAATGTGCTATTTACATGTATCGGGGATCATTTGACCATGAAAATGGATCGTTTTGGTTGTCAAAGACAACTTGCTCCTTATATAACGTTTTAATGGATGTCCATGAAAAGTTTGAGCTTAACAGACGTTGGAATTCTTTATCGCCAAAAAGCCATGGACTATAGCACATGAAAATGGGTAAAATAGGGGATTTGCATGCTCCAGTGCTTGTTTGACCTTCAAAATGAGCAGTTTTGGCAGAAAGGAACAACTGGCTTTATATATAACGTCTTAACAAATGTGCACAAAAAAATTGAGCAAAAAAGACGTCAAAATTTTGTATCACCAAAAATCCATGGACATAGTACACGTAAAAAGGCAATATGGGTTTACCTTCTCCGGGGCTCGTTTGACATTTAAATTGGTCGTTTTGCCCGTTAGTGACAACATGCTTCATAGCTTACGTCTTAAAGGACGTCCATGAAAAATTTGAGCAAAACAGACGTCATAATTTTGGATCGCCAAAAATCCAAGGACTAGAGTATATGAAAATTGACAAAAATGTGGGGTTTACCTGCCTAGGGGCTTGTTTGACCTTTAAAATAAGTTGTTTTGGTCGTCAGGGACAACAAGCTCCATCGCTGACGTCTTAAAGGTCGTCCACAATAAATTTGGGCAAAAAGGATGACAAAATTCTGGATCACCAAAAAAGATTGTAGACGGTAACAAACGAAAATTGGCAAAATGAGGGTTTACCTGCTTCGGGGTTCATTTGACCTTCAAAATGAGCCGTTCTGGTAGTCATGGTAAACTTTATTAACTGATAACATCTTTACTATGTCCATAAAAAATTTGGGCAAAAAAGATATTGAAATTTCGGATAAGCGAAAATCCATGAACTATTTTGCATGAAAATTGACAAAATGGGGTTTACTTGCTTCGGGTCTAGTTTAACTTTTAAAATGGATTATTTTTGCTGTCAGGGCCAGCTAGATCCATAGATAACGTCTTAACTGACGTTAAAAAAAAATTGAGCAACAAAAAATGTCAAAATTTTTTATCACTCAAAAAATCTATGGACTATAGTACACAAAAATCAGCAAAATACAGAGTTTAATTGCTCTAGGGCTCGTTTAACCATCAAAATGGGTCATTTTGATCTTCAGGGCAAAAAATATGTCGGAGTTGTGGATCACCAAAAAAAGTGGATTATAGCAAACAGAAATGAGAAAAATTAGGGGTTTAGCTGCTTCGGGGCTCATTTGAACTTTAAAATGGGTTCTTTTGACCGTCATGACTAACTAGCTCCATTAATAATGCCTTAACGGATGTCCATTAAAAAAATAGGGCAAAAAAGATATGAAATTCCGGATCACCGAAATCCATAGAGTATAGTACACAAAAATCATCAAAAGAAGGTTTACCTGCTTCAGCGATCGTTTGACCTTGAAAATGGGCCATTTTGATCATCAGGGCAAACTGACTCGATAACTAACGCCTTAACGGTCGTCGCGATTTCGGATCACCAAAAATTCATGGGCTCTAGCACACGAAAATAAGCTAAACATGGGATTTACCTGCTCTAGGGCTCTTTTGGCTTTCAACATGGGTCGTTTTGACCGTCAAGGACAACTGGCTCCATAGCTAACATCTTAACGGACTTCAACAAAAAATATGGGCAAAAACTACTTAGGAATTTTGAATCACCAAAAATTTTGTGCACTAAGGCAAACAAAAATCGGCAAAATGAGGGATTTATCTGCTGCAGGCTAATTTGTCTTTTAATATGGGTCATTTTAACCGTCAGTGACAAGTTTCTCCATGGATGACGTCTTAACGGAAGTCCGCCAAAAACTTGGGAAAAAAATGTCAAAATTCTGAATCTCAAATAATCTATGAACTATAGTACACAAAATTAGTAAAATGGGGTGTACCTGCTTCGGGGTTCGATTGACCGTGAAATTTGATCGTTTTGGCCATCAATGTAACCTTGATCTATAGTTAATGTCTTAACAGACATTAACAAAAAATTTGAGCAAAAAAGATGTCGAAATTCTGGATCACGAAAAATCCATAGCTTATATCACAAGAAAATTGGCAAAAAAGGGATTTACCTACTCTGGGCCTTTATTGAACGTCAAAATGGATCATTTTGACCATCATGTCCAGCTGGATCCTTAAATAACGTCTTAATGAACATCCAGAAAATTTTTTGGCAAAAAGAAGGTCAAAATTAGCAAAATGGGATTTACTTGATTCGGGGCTCGTTTGACCTTAAAAATGAGACGTTTTGACCGTCAGGGAAACCTGGATCCATAAGTAGCGTCTTAGCAAACATCCACGAAAATTAGCAAAATGGAATTTACTTGATTCGGGGCTCGTTTGACCTTAAAAATGAGACGTTTTAACCGTCAGGGAAACCTGGATCCATAAGTAGCGTCTTAGCAAACGTCCACGAAAAATCATAGCGAAAAAGACGTCAGAATTCTGAATCACTAAAAATCTATAGACTATAGGACACAAAAATTGGTAAATTGGGGGATTTACCTGCTACAAGGCTTGTTTGACTTCCAAAATAGGTCTATTTTGCCGTCAAGGCCAATTGGATCCATAGATATAGTCTTAAAACACGTCCACAGAAAATTCTGGCAAAATGATATTGAAATTATGGATCACCAAAAACGATCATGGACTAAAGCAAATGAAAATCAGCAAAATAAGGGGTTTACCTTTTTCGGGGCTCGTTTGACCTTCAAAATGGGTTGTTCTGGCAGTCAAGGCCACCAGGCTCAAGATATAACGTCTTTAAGGACGTCTACCAAAAATTTTGGGCAAAAAGGACTTCGGAATTCCGGATAGCCAAAAATACAATGGACTATGGTACACGAAAATCGGTAAAATGAGATTTACCTGCTTTGTGCTTTGTTTGACCTTGAAAATGGATAGTTTTAGCCGTCAGGGTCAACTGGGTCCATAGCTAACGTCTTAACGGACTATAGCAAACTAAAATCAGCAAATGATGGGTTTACCTGAACTGGGGCTCGTTTGACCTTCAAAATGGATCGATTTGACCATCAAGGCCAGTTGACTCCATTGAACACATTTTAATGGACGTCCACAAAAAATAAGGCAAAAAAACGAAAGAATTCTTGATCACCAAAAATTCATGGACTATAGGGTTTACCAACTTTTGGGGATCTTTTGGCCTCGAAAATGGGCTGTGTTGGACGTCAGGGCCAACTGACCCAATAGCTAACATGTTAGCAGACATCCATGAAATAGCACAAAAAAATCGATAAAATAGGGGGTTTACCTATTATGGGCTTGTTTTCCCTTCAAAATGGGAAATTTTGGCCGTGAGGGCCAAATTGCTTCATATATAACGTCTTAACGGACATCCAAAAAAGATTTTGTCAAAAAAGACGTCAAATTTCTAAATCACCAAAAAATCTATGAACTATAGTACACAAAAATTGGCAAAGTGGGGTTTACCTGCTTCGGTTCTTGTTTGACGTTGAAAATAAGTTGTTTTGGCGGTAAGGGTCAATTAGCTCCATAGCTAATGTCCTAACGGATGTCCAAATAAAAATTTGAGCAAAAAAGACGTTAAAATTTTGGATCACCAAAAATTCAAGGACTATAGCACACAAAAATCGGCAAAATGAAGGGTTTACCTTCTCTGGTCCTCGTTTCACCTTCAAAATGGACCTTTTTGGCCGTCAGACCAACTTGATCCATAACTGATGTCTTAACGGACGTCCACGAAAAAATCAAGCAAAAAATACTTTGAAATTCTGGATTACCAAAATAGATCATGAACTATAGCAAATAAAAATTGGCAAAATAAGGGGTTTACCTACATTCGGACTCGTTTGACCTTCAAAATGGGCCATTTTGGCCATCAAAGAAAATTGACTCCAAATCTTATGTCTAAACGGATGTCCACAAAATCTTTGGACAAAAAAGACGTCTGAATTCCAGATCACCAAAAATCTATGGACTATAATACACAAAAATTAGTAAAAGAGGGTTTACCTGCTTCGGGGCTTGTTTGACTTTGAAAATGGGTTGTTTTGGTATTAAGAGCCAACTAGCTCCATAGGTAATTTTAGAGGTGTACAAACTGAACCGACGAACCAAATCAAACCGGAAAAAAAAACCTGACTTGTGGTTTGGTTTGATTGGTTTGGCGATTGAAAAAAAAATCGACCACTATTGGTTTGGTTTGGTATTAGAAAAAATATCAAACCAAACTCAAAACAAACCGACACACACATATATATACATAATTTATTTCATTTATAGATAAAAAATATTATTTACTTATAATCTACTTTGGTGATATATTTTTAGTTAGTTTATGATTTTTAATTTTATATATTTTATTTCAACTTTGGATTTGTAAAATTTTGTGTGTGTGTGTATATATATATAAAATTTTATTTATAACTAAAAAATATTATTTATACTCTACTTTGTTAATATATTTTAAGTTAGTTTATAATTTTCAATATGTATTTATTTTATTTCAAATAGGCTTGTAAAAATTGTAAATATTTTATTTTGTGAAAAGATCCGAAGTTACAATTATATTCTTTTAGTTTTTCAAATTTGAAGTTAACAATTTACTTTGTAAATATTTTTTTGTAATCAGTTTGTATCTAGCCTTTAATCTTATTAGTTTAGCATAATGAACGTTGATATTTCAAAAAAAATATTTTGTACTCATCTGAACGAAAATTTTTATTCACTTTACATTTTTTAAGTGTAGTTTATCACATAGGTAAGTGTAAAAATGTTTATAGCTTTTTCAAATACGGTATAGTTGTAAAAAACCAAAAAAACCCAAAAGAACCGACTAAAACCGAAATCGACAAAACCGACTTTATATGGTTTGATTTGGTTATTAGATTTGATAAACATACATAATTTGTTTAGATTTTTTTAAATAAAAAACAAAGCGAACCAACCTATGTACGCCCCTAGCTAACGTTTTAGTAGACGTTTACGAAAAATTTGAGCCAAAATAACGTCAAATTCTGGATTACAAAAAATCCATGGACTATAGCACACCGAAATTGGAAAAACTGGGATTTACCTGCTCCAGGGCTCGTTTGACCTTAAAAATGGTTCGTTTTGTTTGTCAGGGCCAAAAAAAGTCTATAGCTAACATCTTAATGACGTTGACAAAAAAACTTTGAAAAAAAGACGTCGGATTCTGGATCATATAAAAAGATCGTGGACTATAGCAAACGAAAATCGGCAAAATGATGGGTTTACCTACATTGAGACTCGTTTGACCTTTAAAATGGGTCATTTTTGCCTTCAGGGGAAATTGGCTCCATAAAAAACATCTTGATGGACGTCCACTAAAAAATTGGACAAAAAAGACATAAGAATTTCAAATCACCAAAAATTTATGGATTATAGTACACAAAAATTGATAAAACAGGGTTTACATATTTCAGGGCTTGTTTGACCTTGAAAATGGGTCGTTTTGATTGTCAGAGCCAACTAGTTCCATAGCTAACGTCTTGGCAGACATTACGAAAAATTTAAAAAAAAAATGTCGGGATTCTGGATTAACAAATATCCATGGACTATAGCACATGAAAATTAATAAAATGAGGGATTTTCCTTTTTTGGGGCTCGTTTTACCTTTAAAATGGAGTTTTGGCCATCAAGACCAAGTGGGTCCAGAGATAAAATCTTAAGGTATGTCGACAAAAAGATTAAAAAAAAGACGTCGAAATTCTGGATCACCAACAAAATTGTGGACTTTAATAAGATTAAAATCGGTAAAATGAGGGATTTACCTACCTCGAGACTTGTTTGTCCTTTAAAATTGCTTGTTTTAGTTGTCGAGGATAATTGGATTACATATATAACGTCTTAACGGACGTCCAAAAAAATTTGGGCAAAAAAGATGTTGGAAATCTTAATCAACAAAAATACATGGATTATAGTACACGATAATCAGCAAAATGGGGTCTACTTATAGCGGGGATTGTTTGACCATGAAAATGAGTCGTTATGGCCATCAGAGCAAATTAGGTCCCCTAGATAAAGTCTTGATTGACGTCAACAAAAAATAAGCAAAAAAGACATTGTAATTCTGGATCACCATAAATTCATGGACTATAGGACACGAAAATAAAAAAAATAGGGGTTTACCTGCTCCGGAGCTAATTTAACCTTCAAAATAGGTTGTTTTTGCCATCAGGGACAACTAATTTCATAAATAACGTCTTAAAATACGTCCACAAGAAAGTTTGGGCAAAAAAGACGTCGGAATTTAGGATCACCAAAAACGTTTGTGGACTATAGTCTATAGCAAACAAAATCGACAAACTTAGAAGTTTAACTACTCTGGGACTTGTTTGACCTTAAAAATGGGTCGTTATGGCCGTCAGTGCCAGCTAGTTACATACTAACGTCTAAAGGACGTCCACAAAAAAATTGGACAAAAAAATATCAGAATTATGGATCACCAAAAAAGATCGTGGACTATAGCAAACGAAAATTGATAAAATGAGGGGTTTACCATCTTTGTGGCTCGTTCGACCCTCAAAATGAGTCGTTTTAGCCGGCTGGCCGAACTGACTCCGTAGATAACATCTTAACGGACGTGCACAAAAAAATTGGGCAAAAGTGACATCAAAATATTGGGTGACCAAAAATTCATGGGCTAAAGTACATGAAAACCAAAAAAATTGGCCGTTTTGGCCATTAGGGCCAACTGGATCCATAACTAACGTCTTAACGGACGTCCTAAAAAATGTAGGTATTTTGGATCACCAAAAATTTGTGGACTATAATACATGAAAATCGGCAAAATAAAGGGTTTACATGCTCTGTGGTTCGTTTGACCTTCGAAATGGGTTGTTTTGGCTGTCAGTGGCAACTACTTCAGTAACTACGTATTAAAAGACATCCACAAAAATTTGGGCAAAAAAGTTGGAATTTTGGATCATTAAAAAAGATCGTGGACCATAGCAAATGAAAATCAGCAAAATGAGGGGTTACCTGCTACAACGCTTGTTTGACCTATAAAATGGGTTGTTTTGGCCGTCAGGGCCAACTGTCTCCATAGATAATGCTTTAACGAGCGTCCACAAAATATTTGTGCAAAACATGCTTCAAAATTCTAGATCACTAAAAAAGATCATGGACCATAGCAAACGAAAATCAGCAAAATAAGGGGTTAACTTCTCTAGGCTCGTTTAACGTTCAAAATGGATCGTTTTGGCCGTCAAGGCCAACTGACTCAGATAATATCTTAACACACGTCTACAAAAATTAGGCAAAAAAGATGTTAGAATTCTTGATCACCAAAAATCCATGGACTATAATACATGAAAATCGATAAAATAGGGTTTTACTTGATTCAGGGCTCTTTTGACATTGAAAATGGAATGTTTTTGGCCGTTAGGGCCAACTCGATCCATAGCTAATGTCTTAACGGACGTCCACGAAAAATTTGAGCAAAACAGACGTTGGAATTCTCGATCACCAAAAATCTATGGCCTATATAGCACACGAAAAACAATAAAATGGGGGTTTACCTCCTTCGGGGCTTGTTTGATGACCTTCGTAGAAGGCCGTTTTGACCATCAGAGTCATTTGAATCAATAGGTAACGTCTTAAGGACATCCACAAAAAATTTGGGCAAAAAAGATCATGGACTATAGCTAATGAAATTTGGTAAAATAAGGGGTTTACCTGCTCTAAAACTTGTTTTACCTTCAAAATGGATTATTTTAACCGTCAAGGCTCACTGTCTCCATATATAACGTCTTAACGGACATCCACAAAAATTAGGTAAAAAAGATGTCGAAATTCTGGATCACCAAAAATCCATGAATTATAGGACACAAAAATTGGCAAAATAAGGGTTGGAGGGTGGGTTTACCTGCTTTGGGTCTTGTTTGTCTTAAAAATGGGTTGTTTTGGCATTCAAAACAACAAAGCTCCATAGTCAACGTCTTAACGGACGTCCACAGAAAATTAGGGCAAAAACACATCGTAATTCTAGATCAGCAAAAAAGATTGTGGGCTATAGTAAACGAAAATAAAAAAATTGAGGGATTTACCTGCTCCGGGGCTCGTTTGACCTTCAAAATGGGCCGTTTTAGCCATCAGGGCACACTGGCTGTCACGGCCCGAGAGCACCTCTTAACACGACGTATTCGACCTCAAAGAGTTCTTATACAAGCCTTTACCATAGCATGAACATTAAAGCATATGAAAATAGCAGAAAATTTAAAACTTTCCTTTAACAACCTAAGTCTCTTACAAATAAAAGAGTATCTATCACACTATATCTAAAACAATCTATAAAATAGAATTTCATTAGACTGAAATCTCTTTAATACAACTTAGGGAACGACCTGTACAAAAGTCTAAAGACATAAAATGAAGACATAACCAGACAAGGTAGGTTAATCCTCGAAACTATGAGGACTCCCTAAGTCTTCATCTACGAGCTCTTTAGAAACCTATCTTCCAAGTATAACACACCACATTTCCAAACCCTACACTTTGTAGAAAATGTAGAAAGAAGGGGTTAGCACGAAAACATACTAAGTATGGAAGCCATGCATAAAAACATTTAAAACATGCTTAAAAGGGACATTTAGTTGAAACCATGTTTTATGCACATTTGAAAATAATCTTGAAAGAGTTCGAGAATCACAAGTCATAAGAAACTTACATATAGTTCACCAAAGCGCATATGATAATAACATCACCATAAGCATAGTCTCTAAACATAGTCTTAATACAATATCACTCATTCAAGATATAATACTCATGCATAGTCAATTATTAAGATCATTACATCATAATATAATCCACATAAGTAACCCTTGGTTGCACTTGTTCCATGAGTAGATAAAGTCCCATAACCCTATCTACACTAAGTACTACTTTAGGATCACCATACTCATACTTATCATACATTTGTCTAATCCATAGTTCATTCACTAACTATACACATAGTGAGGAGGCATTCATAAACATTAGCTCATATCAAGGAAAGTCAATCATAAGGCTAATTCAATGGAAGCATGCATTACTCATAATCTTTATAATAAAATGGAACTACACCATGGCTAATTTAGAAGTCTACTTGTTCCATGTATTAGTGGCATCCCATAATACCCCTCATACCAAGTAGATCTCCTAGAGAAGTCATCAGTTACGGTTCATGTCACACATTCATATCATATATCATAGTCATATTTCATAGTTAACTATCATAAGTAAACCACCCTCAAAATCCCTTCACAAGTTCACTTGTGCAATGTACATATGAAGTCTCATACCCCCACATATACTAAGAAAAAACCATCAAGAAGTCATAAGCATAGTCAAATACTTCATTAGTCATCATAATAGGTAGAACCAACCATAACATCATTCATGAGTAACCATGCATGAAGAACTCACACCAGAACCTCTCTTAACACCCACTTGTGCAATGCATAGGTAACGTCCCATACCATCACCTACACTAAGTAGTATCCCTCAAGAAGCCTAGTTAGAATTCATGTTCTTAACTTCATTCATATTTTAATTTGGGAAACTTTGCCATAACTGACATAGACAATGTGAGCTATATGGACTCCGGTGACTATCTCTCACACCGAAAAGAGAGTGTCCTGCTTGCCAAGGTTGGGCATACATTCATGATAGCGTTTAGGTGGATCCATTAGATACAACTGATGTGGGCGCATAGTTATGGGATAGGGAGAGTTCTAGAAACCTTATACTTATTGAAGTGCGGGTTTCCATATCATGAGACCATTGGGGGAACCTCCCTTCCTTTTTGAAGAAAACCTTCTCATTTTCATATCCACTCGGTGCTAAGCACAATCCCCCCCCCCCCCTTATGTAACCATTATTCTTTACTTTAGCAATGGTTCATAAATAATACCTTATGGACTTAATCCCTCATATATCATTTGGCTCAAGGGTTTCAAGATGAGAATGACCTTTCATCATAGAACCAACATCATGTAAGATT
The DNA here is from genome assembly GCF_036512215.1 of Solanum lycopersicum. Lineage (NCBI taxonomy): Eukaryota > Viridiplantae > Streptophyta > Magnoliopsida > Solanales > Solanaceae > Solanum > Solanum lycopersicum. The sequence continues at coordinate 3,388,892 of NC_090805.1, forward strand.
GTATCTTTCATCTCATAGTCATATAGTGTTCATGAATCTCATGTCCCACCATTATTTTCCTTGTTACCAAAAAATATAGTCTCATTACTGGAAGCAATATAAAGTCTACGTTCGCTTCACTTCCTTAGGTTCACTAGTGGAATCACACCGAGTATGTTTGTGTTGTTGTTACTTGATTCCTTTGTTATTATACCAAGTTTGTGCAAATCCACGTATCAATAGTGACAAAATGACCACTTCTAGTGCTGCAAAAGAATCAATCATATACAGAAAATGAATGTGGCTAAACTTGAAAGTACTAAGCTAATATGACACTATTAAAAAGAATATCTTTTTTTGTACTTTTGAAACTTAGTTTAAATTATCTATCTTTTATCCTAAAAAAAGTACTTTTTATAATCAACAATCTTTCATGATATATTTTGAGATCAATCCAAATAGAAAATAGTTTTATTACTTTCATCTCCGCCAAACCCACCATTTG